>NC_142025.1:122397987-122400487 GCF_049901735.1 Notechis scutatus
GATAATAATAATAAGAATAATTAGTAATAAATAATAATAATAATAATAGTAATAATAATAATAGTAATAATAATAATAGTAATAAATAATGATAATGATGATAATAATAATGATGATAATAATAATAATGATAATAATAATAATAATAATAATAAGTAATAAATAATAATAATAATAATAATAATAATAATAATAATAATGATAATGATGATAATAATAATAATGATAATGATAATAATAATAATAATTAGTAATAAATAATAATAATAATAATAATAATAATAATAATAATAATAATAATAATAAAAATATAATAATAATAATAATAATAATAATAATAATAATAATAATAATAATAATAATAATAATAATAATAATAATATAATGAAATTGAAGAAGAGTAAAGAGAAATAATGAGCAGTTTGCTAAGAGATATTTATACATTCATATGGAAACGGGCTCAAATAGAATGAGGTTGTATAAAAGAATGTTTTATTCGACTTGTCAAATTTATAATGGAAAGAGGTTTTATGTATTAATGAAGGTTTGTTTGTCTTTAAAATTAATAAAATTTGTTTCAAAAAAAAAAGAATGGAATAGCCCAGTATCATTTAAATGAAATGAAACTTTGGCTCGAAAGGCAAAGGGCAAGAGCCCGACGAAAGAACGGTTGCTCAATACAACCGTCGCTAAACTTGAATATTAAAGCGATTGCAACCGAAACCAATTCTGTCTCCGGCTTTCCCCGCCCCCTGTGTAAACCTATTTTTAAACCTTTATAAAGGTGTTTCCTTGTCGCTCCCAGGGAAGCTTCGGGAGAGATTGGTTCCATCCGAGCCCGCTGAGGATCAGCGTTCTTCGAGAAGGTAACTTTTATTTTTAATTTTTTGGGGGGGAGGAAATTTTTTATTGATTTTTAAAAAGAAACCTAAACCAAACCAAACCTAAAAACCTTCTTTGGGGAAAGCAGCCTGATCCCGGGTTGACATCTCTTCGCACGGACACCAATTTTCAAATTCATGCTCATTTTGAGATTCCATTCCCGATCTTATTACCGTTCTACGTTTTCTATAGAGCTTCTTGGCTATATATATCTCCATTTTGGGCTTCTTTCTGGGGGATTTTGAGTTTCTCCTGGCTCATCCTAGGGCCTCCTCGGGAGCTTCCTTGTTGGCTTGGCATCCAAGCCCTCCTCAGCTTTTCGAAATAAGCCCAAGGTCCAACTCCTGTCCCGCCATCGGCTGTTAAGAATCTAGTATTTGGACTCAAAAACCAAAAACACGGATTCCTTTTCTTCAAACATTCTGCACTTGGAGGGAGGAAGTTTACTTCTGAGCTCTGGAGGTTGTCCACCTGCCTCGAACTCCTGCAGAAGGTCACAAGTCGAAGCGATGATCTCTTGCCCCGCTGATCGGAAAGCCCTCCGAAAGGTTGCGAACCATCACTCCGCCCCCCAGGCGACAGGAAAGGCATCCGGCCAGGGAAACAACGCGGTCGCCCGAACTCCCGCCCGACGCGAGGGATGGACGGGGTCGCTCAAAGCCATCCTCTCCTTTTTGAATGACCCGTCCATCCTCGCCGGGGTGGGAGTGCGGGCGACGGCGTGGTTTTTCCTGGCCGGATGGCTTTTCCTGTCGCCTGGGGGCGGAGTTATTATGGTTCGGCGGAGATTATTCTCATTGTGCCGAGAGAGAGAGAGAGAGAGAGAAAGAGAGGAAGAGAGAGAGAGAGAGAAAGAGAGGAAGAGAGACAGAGAGAGCAAAAGAGAGAAAGAGAGGAAGAGAGAGAAAGAAAGAGAGGAAGAGAGAGAGAGAGAAAGAGAGGAAGAGAGACAGAGAGAAAAGAGGAAGAGAGAAAGAGAGGAAGAGAGAGAAAGAGAGAGAGAGAGGAAGAGAGAAAGAGAAGAGACGAAGAGAGAGAGAGAGGAAGAGAGAGAGAGAAAGAGAGGAAGAGAGAGAAAGAGGAAGAGAGAAAGAGAGAGAGAGAGAGGAAGAGAAAGAGGGGAAGAGAGAGAGAGAGGAAGAGAGAGAGAGAGGAAGAGAGAGAGAAAGAGAGGAAGAGAGACAGAGAGAGAGGAGAGAGAGGGAGAGAGAAAGAGAGAAAGAGAAAGAGGAAGAGAGAGGAAGAGAAAGAGAGGAAGAGAGAGAGAGAGAGAGAAAGATGAAGAGAGAGAGGAAGAGAGAGAAAGAGAGAGAGAGGAGAGAGAGGGAGAGAGAAAGAGAGAGAGAGAAAGAGAGAGGAAGAGAGAGGAAGAGAGAGAAAGAGAAAGAGAGGAGGAGAGAGAGAGAGAGAAAGAAGAAGAGAGAGAGGAAGAGAGGAAGAAGAGGAAGAGAGAGAGGAAGAGAGAGAGAAAGAGAAAGAGAGGAGGAGAGAGAGAGAGAGAGAAAGAAGAAGAGAGAGAGGAAGAGAGGAAGAAGAGGAAGAGAGAGAGGAAGAGAGAGAAAGAAAGAGAGAGAGGAGAGAGAGGGAGAGAGAAAGAGAAGAAGAGAGAGAGAGAGGA
>NC_142025.1:122405487-122420439 GCF_049901735.1 Notechis scutatus
GAGTGGTCAATGTCTGGAATCCTCTATCCGAGTCTGTAGTTTCTTCCCCAAACCCCAAAAACTTTAACCTTAGTCTGTCTACTATTGACCTCACCCCTTTCCTAAGAGGTCTGTAGGGGGCGTGCATAAGCGCACCAACGTGCCTACCGTCCCTGTCCTATTGTTTTTCTTATTCTTCTTTTATTTTTCTTATATGTACCCATTTCATGTATTCACAACTATGTATACACTTATACTTATTATCTTGTAAACAATTGGCAAATCAAATAAATAAATAAAAAATAAATAAATATTTCTTTCGTATGGCGTATGAAGGGATCCTGTCAGCTTGGTGCTCCATTCCAAATCCAAGAAAGAGACTCCTTTTAATTAGAGAAAAGATCTCTTTTGCTGGAAGTCAAGGGGTAGCAACCGGAGAATGCTGAATCTGAGGAAATAGGCGTGCAAATCACATATACAAAGGGATGGCCAATGTTCCCACCCCCCAATAGTTGTTCCAATTAAAAGTTGCGAACGTCATCAGGTGGACATCTTCAGGTGGTGATGAGGCTTCTGTCCGTTGACCTTGGCGTTAGCTTGATCAAGGTTTGCAGCCGCGCAGAGAAAGGAAAGCTAAGCGAGAAATAGAAACCTAAAAGCAGGAATTTATACTCCCCCTCCTCCTCAGTTTATACAGGATAAGACCGAATCGAGGGCTCGCTCCTTGGCTCCAAAGGAGGGGAATTTGCGGGGAAACCTCTTCTGTTCCAGAGCAGCTTTGCTTGAGAAGTGGAAACGTGGAGGACTGGCCCCCTTTTGTGGGTTTGCTTAGTAGTGACTAGTTATTCATAGCCATCTTTACTCCCCGTGCCGGGGCTGACCTCCCTAGCCCTCCTTCCTCCAGTCACCCTCACGTAATAATGTCAGGAGGGGAAGCTAAGGGATAGAGACCAAAAGCCAACCAGGCTGGGTAAAATCTCCGCAGGCCGTCATCCACAGTTTAGCCTCCCCATCATCACGACTCTCTTAAGCGCCCGCATAACGTGGATGGTGTTCTCCGTTCAGCAGCCATGTTCGATTCTCTGGGCCGGGGTGTGTGTGTCTCTCTCACCCCGTCTCCTGACTTCGTGCCTTGCTTCTTTGACCCCTTCCTATGCTCTGTCTGGTTGTCAGCTTTGGCGGGGTCGTGGCCCCCCGTGTACTTGGTTCCCTTTTCCCGCTCGCTCTTTCCAACCATCATTGCTTTCTCCCGGAGAATTTCCCCGCGCGGCACGGTCCAAAAATAAGGGAGGTGCCGTTTCGTGATATATTTATTTTTTGGCCTCCCAGGGGACAAGTTCTGGCATTACACATCCCAGAAACTTAACTTGGTTAGTCGCTGTTGGGGTGGTTGTGCCGGCAGCGGAGGTCTCGGAGAGCGAGGGGCCTGCGTGGGATGCAGGGATGGGGGCCAGGACCATCAGGGAGTAGAGTCCGGCGGCAGTGACGCCGAGCCCCCCCCTCCTCCCCCCCCGAGGAGCCCGTGCCCAGCAGGGCTGCTCGAAGGAAAGGCAACCGGGGAGGAAGGCTGCCGATAGCCACTCCTCCCCTTAAGAGATAAAAAAGCCAGCGGAGAAACTGCAGCTCTTTGCAGGAAGCAAAGACGTTTTTTGCACTCCAGCCTTGCGGACGTTCGGAATCTCTTGAGTTGGTGTTTGGAGAGACTCTTTGGGTTTATCGATTAGGAACTTGATCTGTTGTTCTTGGCAGCCTTTGCGAGGCTCTTTCTTATCGGAGCTAATTCATTGGAAGCAGCCTTTTTTTTTTTTTTTTAACCCGTCAAGGAACGGGGATTCGTAAATGAAACGTTCAAAGGTTGTGGCCGGGCCTTTGTCTCGTGTTTTCCTCTGGGAAACCAGGTTTGGGTCAGAAACAGTCGCCTTTGTAAGTGCAACAGAGCCTAAGATGCTCACTTTCTATCGCCACAACAGCCACTGGCTTGTTTTAGTTTAGGGTTTTTTAATTTTATTTTATTTTATTTATTTCTTTTTGCAAGACGGTGCATTTCCACCCACCGCACCGAGGGGGAGAATTCACCAGGTGTGGCTTTTCTCAGGGAGACGTCGGAGGCATTCCCACCCGCACAGCGGAGTGACCGGCGGGAGGAAACCGAAGCGGGACGGAAAGAACAGCAGATCCAAGTGAAGCAGAGCAGATTTGGCCCCCATCAAGGTAAAAAAAGGCCAAGTATGTTTCCTTTTTTTTCCTCCACCCCCTCCCCAGAAATCACAAAGCAAAACACGCCGTTAGAATACGAGTCACCTAACGGCTATTTGGGTTAGAAATATATAAACATTTTAAAACTGTAACTTTAAGAAAATTTCCAAACTGGAATTAGCTGTGGTTTCTCAAACGGCCATAAGATGGAGCCAGGAACCTGGGTTGTTTTAGTCTGAGTTTCAGAGTCTATCTCTGTTTCCTTCTGTTGGAAAGTATTGTCCATGTCTTCTCATTGACTGATATTCCTGGATTTAATGTAAGTCTGATACGGAACTGTTTTTTGTTTTGACCCTGGACTTTGATATTTGGATTATCCCTGGATTGAAAAACTGACTGATTTTTTTACCTCTGAATGACTTTTGGACTTGCCTATTTTGGACTTGGCTTCAACCTTTCTGGAAGTAAAAAAAAAAACAAAACTACATTTCCTGTACCGCGTATCTGTGTGCTCTGTGTGTGTGTGTATTATTCCGACGCTATTCTCTCAAAGGCGTCTCCCTGCATGCGCTCATTCTCCTGACGGGGAATTACCTCAACACACGCCGTGTGACAAACTTCTGGGGAAAGGGGGTTGTGTGTGTGTGTGTGTGTGGCGGCTTTGTTGAGGTAATTCCCCGTCAGGAGAATGAGCGCGTACAGGGAGACGTCTTTGAGAGAAAGTGTCGGAATAATACACACACACAGCACACAGATACGCTGTACAGGAAATGTAGGTTTTTTACTTCCAGAAAGGTTGAAGCCAGAGGTCTCATTCTCGCGGCCCGCGGGCCAATTGCGGCCCGCGGGACGATATCCCGTGGCCCCCACCGTGATATGAAAGTATAACAGTGTGTTCTCCATGCGTCGCTAGCTGGCTAAACACTTCTAAGTCACTCAGACTCTGCCTCCAGCGGCCCCCAGGTAAATTGTGTTTGAGACCCCTGGTTTAAGCTGTGGAAAGGGAACTTCATGAGGACAGTGGTGACACCCAAGCAGGAAAAGCCCAAAGGGAACATCGGGCCAGCCATAAAACAAACTTGCATAGGAAAAGAGATTTAATAAAAGGTATTGAAAGAAGCCCCCTAGACAAAAGCCAAGTGATTAAGAAAGCTAGGGGAAACAAGAAAAAAAGAAATCCCTTACAAACAACAGGTCATGCCAAATCAGCAAAACAAAGAGACAAAAGACACGAAACAAATTCCATAGCAGACAGGAGATTGACACAAAACAAATATAAGAAAACATTAGGACGAAACGGATAATCCAATCAAACCACCCCGCCGGAGTTCACCCTCCGGCGGAAATGAAGACAACCCCTGACAGGATTTTAAAACGTTAAGAAATACAAACACAAGCCCTCACACACAAAAGGAGGAAAAAAAGTATAAAAATCAGGGGTTTTATTATACAAAGCCAGCTAGCCCAAAGGAACGCAGACTTCCTGCTATCTCCCGCCTTCCTGAAAAAAAAATAAAAAGAACCAGCTTCCAAGCAGTTTGCCTGTATCCTTGCACTGGAGTTCTCCCAGCAGGAAAACCGAACCCTCACGAGAAAGGCATTTTGCCAGCCTTTCAACAAAGCCAAGTCCAAAAGAAGCAACCCAAAAGTCATTCACGAGTTAAATCAGTCGGTTTTTCAATCCGGGGATAATCCAAATATCAAAGTCCGGCGTCCCAAAAAACCACAAAAAAAAAAAAAAAACCAGTTCAGTAACAGACTTACATGAAATCCAGTTAGAAATCAGTATTTGATTGTAAATGTATTAACAGCGGCGAGAATTGTATTTGCTAAAAATTGGAAGAGTGAGAAAATACCATCAGAGGAAGAAATCGTTAAGAAAATATTGGAATGTGCTGAAATGAGTAGATTGACATTTGAAATTAGAGAACAAGGAGAGAAACAATTTTATGCAGTTTGGGATCTTTTTTTATCAATGGTTAGATAATACAACATAATAATAGAATAGTTAGAAATTTAGGAAATAACGAATATACATTTTTTTCTTGGTCTTGATAACACTTTTAGAATATTTTATTAAGATAGACTTGGTATGATTTTATGATCTGTTATAAAATAAAGTAACTAAATTACAGTTATCTCGCTGAAGTATGAATTAGTAAAATTATAGTCAAATGATTGTTTAATAATGATATTAGGAAATATAATTGTTATGAGCATGAATACAGTTGAAGTCCATGAAGAAAGAGATACCTGGGTCCAAGTTACTTTCCAAAAAGATTTTTTTTTATGTTTTGTGTGTTGTGTATATATGTTTTTTTTTTGGGGAGAATTAATGAAACCTTGCAGAAATATAGAATGAGAATAATGGTAACTAAGTCAGAAAGAAATAGATGAAATAATAATAATAAAATGGAATAAGAGTAAAGAGAAATAAAGAGAAAATGGATAAGAGGTTTTTGTATGTTTACATGGAAATGGTTTAAAACAGAATTATAGTTCATCTGACTTGTTAAATTTATAATGGGAAAAGGTTTAAATATGTAATGGATAATGATGACTTGTGTGTTTTGAAAATTAATAAAACTTGTTTTTTTTTTTTTTTAAAAAAGGAAATATAATTGTTGATTGATAATATGAGTTATTATGTAACATAATTATGATGATGACTAAGAAATGGATGCACAAAAAGGAGTGGCAAACCAACCGATACACTGTCTGTAAATATATGAAGAATGATGATGTTTTTTATGTTACGTTGTATGTTTTTTTTTTTGTGTTTTTGTTTGTCGTTAAAATCAATAAAAACTTTTATTTATAAAAAAAAAATCCAGTTAGAAATGAGAAGAATTAGAAGAAATGGAGGAACGGCCACACTTTCCAACAGAAGGAAACAGGGACTCCATCCTCTCTTCTGAGACTAAGACTGAGACAACCCAGGTTTCTGGCTCCATCTTATGGCCGTTTGAGGAATCACACCCAATTGCATACTCTTGCAGATAGATATAGTACTAAAATGTTGATCCTGGTTTATATATATATTTCTAAGCCCAATGCCTGTTAGGCGACTTCTATTCCTAACAGGCTTGGTTTGGCCAGAGTTTCCTCTTCCAGTCCAATAGCGCTAGTCAGTGGCTCTCCCATCAGTCTTCGGGTGTTTTTATAGAGAGAACACACACACACACACACACACACACACACACAATGGGCAAAATGCTTTATTTTTTTCTTTGTCTCCCACCCCCCGGGCAGATGAGAAAGCGGCGTCGAACCATGCAGGGTGTCCGGAAAAGCGGAAAGGAAAGCCCAAGGAAGCGGCTCCAGGCGACGCCCAAGACGTGGCGGACTCAGAGGAAGCGCCGGACCAGGAGGAGGAGGAGGAAGGAGGAGGAAGTGACAGCGGCGGCCGTGAGCTGAACTCTGCCTCTCTTCCAGGAGGGATTGGGGAGGAGTGGGGTGAGGCTGGGCAGATGCCACCAGGAGAGGCCTGGCAGCCAAGCTGGGTTTCCTCTCTCTCTCTCTTTCTCTCTCTCTCTCTTTCTCTCTCTCTCTCTCTTTCTCTCTCTCTCTTTCTCTCTCTCTTTTTTCCCCCCCCCATGAAAATGGGAAGGAGTTACAGTTGGGTGTGTGTGTGTGGAGGGGGATGCTGCTTCTGGACCAGACCCAGGCCCCCTGAGATCCCAGGGGAGAGCGGCTCCTCGGGGCGGGGGTGGGGGGATATCCTGGTAGGATTTCTGTCCCCCCCTCCTCTGTTAAGTTAGCCGGAGGATCAACCCACGGCCTCCTAAGGGCTCCTCCGTCTTGAAGGTTGCCGGTGTGGAGGATGACCACAGGCTGGCTTGAAACTGCTCTGGAGGGTCTGGGGGCGGGGGGTGGGGGTGAAAAACAGGGGGCATAGAAAAGCACCGTATCACCCCAGGATTAAAGTCACTAATGCCATGCCAGGGAGGGAGGGAGGGAGGGAGGGAAAGTGAGAAATGAGGGAGGGAAAGTGAGGGAGGGAGGGAGGGAGGGAAAAAAGAAGGGAGGGAGGGGGGTAAAGGAAAAGAGAAATGAGGGGGGAGGAAAGAAGGAAAAGTGAGAAGATGGGGGAAGGGAGGGAGGGAGGAAAGAAGGGAGGGAAGGAGGAAAGAAGGGAGGGAGGGAGGAAAAGGGAAAGGAATGAGGGAGGGAAAGGGAGGGAGGAAAGGAAAAGTGAGAAATGAGGGGGAAAGGGAGGGAGGGAGGAAAGAAGGGAGGGAGGAAAAGGGAAAGAGAAATGAGTAAGGGAAAGGGAGGGAGGGAGGAAAGAAGGGAGGGAGGGAGGAAAAGGGAAAGAGATGAGGGAGGGAGGGAGGGAGGAAAGAAGGAAAACTGAGAAATGAGGGAGGGAAAGGGAGGGAAGGAGGGAGGGAAAAAGAAGGGAGGGAGGGAGGAAAAGGAAAAGAGAAATGAGAGGGAAAGGGAGGGAGGGAGGAAAGAAGGGAGGGAGGGAGGAAAAGGGAAAGAGAAATGAGGGAGGGAGGAAAGAAGGAAAAGTGAGAAATGAGGGAGGGAAAGGGAGGGAAGGAGGGAGGGAAAAAGAAGGGAGGGAGGGAGGAAAAGGAAAAGAGAAATGAGGAAGGGAAAGGGAGGGAGGAAAGGAAAAGTGAGAAATGAGGAAGGGAAAGGGAGGGAAGGAAAAAGAAGGGAGGGAGGGAGGGAGGAAAAGGAAAAGAGAAAAGGGGGAGGGAAAGGGAGGGAGGGAAGGAAGGAAGGAAAGGGAAAAAGGAAGGAAGAGGGGGAGGGAAAGAGAGAAAGGGAGGAAGGTGGGCATGAAAGAAGGGGAGGAAACCGGTGTGAAAGTAGAACAAGCACAAGAAGAGAAACCGTAACTTCTCTTTGAAAAGAGATAAGACCATTATAGTAATTTAATTCCTCCACAGAAGGTCTAAGAGGGGAAAGAAAAAGCTGCTCGGAAAGAGTGGAAAGTCATTATCTTGTCAGAGAGAGAGAGAGGTGGGGGGAGGAACGGTTTGGGGAGTTTTGAGGACTAGGAAGCCTCAAAAATTATCCTTCGTAGGATAATTACGGTGACAGAACCCCTGACTGAGGGAAAAATAATAATAATAATCGATGCATGTCAATAAAAAGTAACCGGCAAAAATGAGAAACAGGTGTGTGTGTGTGTGTGTGTGTGTAAACATGTAATGTTTACAGAGAGGAAGAAACCGGGTTGCTGAAAACGTAGGGAAAGAGAGCACAAGGAATGAGTCTCGCCTGATCTGACCTCTCCTGCCCAGGGCGGGGGTCTTCTTATTGCAACATCCCTGACAGGTGGGCCCCTCCAGCCCGCCAATTCCAGCCAAGGGGGAGTTTTTCTTCCCGGTCCGTTGAGCAAGCTGCCTGGCCAAGTCCATTTGCTTTGTCCGATGGCCAATTTCCCCATCTTTTTTTTTTTTTTTTTTTTCTGGCCCTAGGCGGCTGCACGGCTTGGGTCCAGTGTTCCTACCCCGGCTGTGAGAAGTGGCGGCGGCTCAGCAGCGACGTCGATCCATCAGCCCTGCCCGAGGACTGGTCCTGCAGCCAGAATGCAGGTAGAGGAGGAGGAGGGAGGAGGAGGGGGGTGGAGTGGGAAGAGGAGGAGGAGGAGGAGAAGGAAGAGGAGGAGGAGGAGGAGGAGGAGAAGGAAGAGGAGGAGGAGAAGAAGGAGGAAGAAGAGGAGGGGGAGGAGGGGGAAGAGGAGGAGGAGAAGGAAGAAGAGAAGGAAGAGGAGGAGGAGGAGGAAGAAGAAGAGGAGGAGGGGGAGGAGGAAGAGGAAAAGGAAGAGGAGGAGGAGGAAGAGGAGAAGGAAGAGGAGGAGAAGGAGAAGGAAGAGGAGGAGGAAGAGGAGGAGGAGGAGAAGAAGAAGAGGAGGCGGGGGAGGAGGAAGAGGAAAAGGAAGAGGAGGAGGAGGAAGAGGAGAAGGAAGAGGAGGAGGAAGACGAGGAGGGAGAAGGAGGAGGAGGAAGAGGAGAGGAGGAGGAAGAAGGAGGAGGGAGGAGAAGAGGAAAAGGAAGAAGGAAGAGGAGGAGGAGAGGAGAGGAGGAGGAGGAGGAGAGGAGAAGAGAGGAGGAAGGAGGAGGAAGAGGAGGAGGAGAAGGAGGAAGAAGGAGGAGGAGAGAGGAAGAAGAAGAGGAGGGGAGGAGGAGGAGGAGGAGGAGGAAGGAAGAGGAGGAGGGGGAGAAGAGGGAGGAAAGAAAGGAAGAGGAGGAGGAGGAAGAGGAGAAGGAGAGGAGGAGAAGGAGAAGGAAGAGGAGGAGGAGGAGGAAGAAGAAGAGGAGGCGGGGGAGGAGGAAGAGGAAAAGGAAGAGGAGGAGGAGGAAGAGGAGAAGGAAGAGGAGGAGGAAGCGAGGAGGAGAAGGAAGAGGAGGAGGAAGAGGAGGAGGAGGAAGAAGGAGGAGGAGGGGAGGAGGAAGAGGAAAAGGAAGAGGAGGAGAGGAGGAGGAGAAGGAGGAGGAAGAGGAGGAGGAGGAGGAGGAGAGGAAGAGGAAGAGGAGGAGGAAGAGGAGGAGGAAGAGGAGGGAGGGAGGAGGAGAAGGAAGAGGGAGGAGGAAGAAGGGAGGAGGAGGAAGAAGGAGGAGGGGGGAGGAGGAGGAGAGGAAAAGAAGAGGAGGAGGAGGAAGAGGAGAAGGAAGAGGAGGAGGAAGAGAGGAGGGAAGGAGAGGAAGAGGAGGAGGAGGAAGAGGAGGAGGAGGAGGAAGAAGAAGGAGGAGGGGAGGAGGAAGAGGAAAAGGAAGAGGAGGAAGAGGAGGAGAAGGAGGAGGAAGAGGAGGAGGAAGAGGAGAAGGAGAAGAGGAGGAGGAGAAGGAAGAGGAGGAGGGGAGGAAGAAGGAGGAAGAAGAGGAGGAGGGAGGAGGAAGAGGAAGAGGAGAGAGAAGGAAGAGGAGGAGGAGAGGGGAAGAAGAAGAGGAGGAGGGGGAGGAGGAAGAGGAAAAGGAAGAGGAGGAGGAGGAAGAGGAGAAGGAAGAGGAGGGAGGAGAAGGAAGAGAGGAGGAAGAGGAGGAGGAGGAGGAAGAAGAAGAGGAGGCGGGGGGAGGAGGAAGAGGAAAAGGAAGAGGAGGAGGAGGAAGAGGAGAAGGAAGAGGAGGAGGAAGAGGAGGAAGAAGGAGGAGGAAGAGGAGGAGGAAGAGGAGAAGAGGAGGAGGAAGAAGAAGGAGGAGAGGGGAGGAGGAAGAGGAAAGGAGAGGAGGGAGGAAGGAGGAGAAGGAGGAGGAAGAGGAGGAGGAAGAGGAGAAGGAGAAGGAGGAGGAGGAGGAAGAGAGGGAGGAGGAGGAGGAGGAGGAGGAGGGAGGAGGAGAAGAGGGGAAGGAGGAAGAGGAGGAGGAGGAGGAGGGGAAGAGGAGGAGGAGGAGGAGAGAAGAGGAGAGAGGGAAGGAAGGAGGAGGGGAAGAGGAGGAGGAGGAGGAAGGAGAAGGAAGGAAGAGGAGGAGGAGGAGGAGGAAGAGGAGGAGGAGGAGGAAGAAGAGGAGGAGGAGGAGGAAGAGGAGAAGGAGAAGGAAGAGGAGGGAGGAAGAGGAGAAGGAGGAGGAGGAGGAGAGGAGGAGGAAGAGGAGGAGGAGGAGAAGGAAGAGGAGGAGGAAGAGGAGGAGGAGGAGGAAGAAGAGGAGGAGGGGGAGGAGGAAGAGGAAAAGGAAGAGGAGGAGGAAGAGGAGGAGAAGGAAGAGGGAGGAGGAGGAGGAGGAGGAGAAGGAAGAGGAGGAGAAGGAAGAGGAGAAGGAAGAGGAAGAGGAGGAGGAGGAGGAGGAAAAGGAGGAGGAGGAGGAGGGGGAAGAGGAGGAGGAGGAGGAAGAGGAGAAGGAGAAGGAAGAGCAGGAGGAGGAGGAGGAGGAGTGTTGTAATGACGAGGCAGTCGAGTTGCTTGATCATGATGAACTGAATCATGATGAACTTTATTGGAGTCTAGTCTTGCATTTTATACACCATTTTTAGTACAGTAATCCTCCAACATTGGTTAACTTGGGTTACTGCTTCACTTTCGTGACTGTTTAGCATAACAGTAATGAACACAATTCATTCTCTCTAGTTCAAGTCTACCGTGTGTTGACTTCCTCTCTCTAATCCTCCTTTAGAGGAGCGACTTGGTTTTGCCTGAGTTGTATTGGCTTGGAAACCTTCTTGATCGGAGGTTTGCCATCCGAGATTGGAACATTCCTGCAATGACAACTCTACAGAGGAGGAGGAGGAGGAGGAGGAGGAAGGAGGAGGAGGAGGAGGAGGAGGAGGAGGAGGAGGAGGAGGAGGAGGAGGAGGAGGAGGAGGAGGAGGAAAGACAAGCCTCTGAGTGGGGCTGGTGGACTAAAGGTTTTCACTTTCCTTCCACAAAATGAAAACCTTTTTCTGCTCAGTATCTCTGATTTTGGGGACAAGCAGGAACCGGTGAAGGACTCTTTCCCCCAAAGGTTCTTCACGCTCCAACCTCATAGGTTTTTTTTTTTTAAAGAAGAGATTGGACAGCCAATCTTTGGGATGCTCTCAATCTCCTGCTTTGAGCCCAGAGGGTTGGCCTAGAAGACCTCCAAGGTCCCTTTCCAACTCTTTTATTAATTCCTCTGTTTTGTTTTTTTTCCGCTCGGCCTCCGATACAAGGCACCGGGTCGGTCGTCCCGATCCAGTACCGAGTAATATGAGTTTAGATTCTAAACTTCCATGGGTAAGCGAGGGAGGCTTCGTTTGGCCTTGTCAAATGGGCTGGGGATTATGACAACCTTTTTTCCCCCAACCTTTTTTTTTCCCAACCTTTTTTTTCCCAACCTTTTTTCCCCCCAACCTTTTTTTTCCCCGCCCCGCAGCCCCTAAAGAAATTTCAACTCGAACCTCGCATGCCCTGAAAGGTAGACTTTTAGGAACTACTCAACGCGTTAAATAGGTGGTAGGATTGAATCGTTTCATGCTACTATGTATGTGACGGCCACTAAATAACGATACTTCACTCTAACATGAAAACAAAAGTTAATCCATTGGAAAATAAAAGAAAAATGCCAACCTATAGCCAATATCCTATTATTTACCCGGACTTTTCTCGCACCCCCCTGGGATATCGTCTCGCACCCCAGGTTGGGAACCCCTGTAAATTTAAGAAGATTTGATCGTAAGTCAGTTTGCAACCAATGCAAGAGAGGCCGAAGTGCCTGTTTCTACCTCCAGGAGGTTGACTTAGCTCTTTTTAAAGGCGTGGAGACGTCAATTCCAGGGCATTTTTTTTTTTTTGTCTTTCTTTCCTCTCTGGAAGCCGAGAGAGAAAAGAGCCTCTTCATTGCTATCCAGGCTTAGGATGGCTGACCACAATCCAGAGGCTCTGACTTGAATAGGATTCCGGATATGGAAAAGGCGAGAGAAGAAATGAACTCATTTCCTGACCGTCAGAAACGATTGTGTGACATGTGTGACATTTCCTGACCGTGAGAACGAATGAATAACCGGTGAAATGACTTCCAGAAGTTGTGGGTTGCTCCATCCCTGGAGATTGTTTTTTTTTGTGTGTGTGTGTGTGTGTGTGCAAGTTTTATTGGTTTTTAAAGACAAACAAAAAGAAAACAAACCATAAAAACATCCAACTCTCTTTCATAAGTGTACAAGCCGCGTGTCGGTTGGTTTACCAATTTTTTGTGTGCCTCCATTTCATAGTCTCAATTACAGTGACACTGTATCATATTATCAATCAAAAATGGAATACCCTAGTGTCACTATTAAACAATCATTTGAATACCCTAGTATCACTATTAAACAATCATTTGAATACCCTAGTATCGCTATTAAACAATCATTTGAATACCCTAGTATCGCTATTAAACAACCATTTGAATACCCTAGTATCGCTATTAAACAATCATTTGAATACCCTAGTATCGCTATTAAACAATCATTTGAATACCCTAGTATCGCTATTAAACAACCATTTGAATACCTAGTATACTATTAAACAATCATCACTTTTATTAAACAATCATTTGAATACCCTAGTAGCTATTATCATTTGCTATTAAACAATCATTTGAATACCCTAGTATCGCTTATTAAACAATCATTTGAATACCCTAGTATCGCTATTAAACAATCTTTGAATACCTAGTATCGCTATTAAACAATCATTTGAATACCCTAGTATCGCTATTAAACAATCATTTGACACTATTAAACAATCATTTGAATACCCTAGTATCGCTATTAAACAATCATTTGAATACCCTAGTATCGCTATTAAACAATCATTTGAATACCCTAGTATCGCTATTAAACAATATTTGATACTAAAACAATCATTTGAATACCCTAGTTGCTATTAAACAATCATTTGAATACCCTAGTATCGCTATTAAACAATCATTTGCTATTAAACAATCATTTGAATACCCTAGTATCGCTATTAAACAATCATTTGAATACCCTAGTATCGCTATTAAACAATCATTTGAATACCCTAGTATCGCTATTAAACAATCATTTGAACTATTACAATCATTTGAATCGCTATTAAACAATCATTTGAATACCCTAGCTATTATCATTTGACACTATTAAACAATCATTTGACTAGTATCGCTATTAAACAATCATTTGAATACCCTAGTATCGCTATTAAACAATCATTTGAATACCCTAGTATCGCTATTAAACAATCATTTGAATACCCTAGTAGCTTATTAAACAATCATTTCTATTAAACTATTTGAAACAATCTATTAAACAATCATTTGAATACCCTAGTATCACTATTAAAGCAATCATTTGAATATACCTAGTATCACATAAACAATCATTTGAATACCCTAGTATCGCTATTAAACAATCATTTCAATAGCCTAGTATCGCTATTAAACAATCATTTGACACTATTAAACAATCATTTGAATACCCTAGTATCACTATTAAGCAATCATTTGAATACCCTAGTATCACTATTAAACAATCATACCCTAGAAAACAATCATTTGAACCCTAGTATCGCTATTAAACAATCATTTTACAATATTAAACAATCCGAGGAGATTTGAATACCCTAGTATCGCTTATTAGAAGACCTCCAAGGTCCCCTTTCCACCTCTTGTTTAGTCGGTTCATCCCAGGCTTGAAAGGGGGGAAATGCCCATGCCCTGTGGACAAACTGGGGCTTGTTTCTCTGGTGTCAAGCTAACTCATGACGTGAGAGACCTAAGACATCATAAGTCAACATCCTGGAGGCAGAAACGTATTAATCGGGTGCACCGAATCCCGACGATTCGACCGTGTGGCCTGTATCTGAGGCCAAGCAGGAAAAAAAAAAAAAACAGAGTCATAAAGAGTTGGGAAAGGAGATGAGAGACCACCAGGAAACCCCAGGAAGGGAAAAACAGGGCAGGATCCCGCTCATGGCGCGGAAAAACTGCACCCATGTGCGTCCCTGGAATCCCTCCTAGAGCGCGGAGCCCCCGCATTCTCTGGTAATATCACACTACTAACCGGAGCATACAAAACATTTGCTAGACCAATCCTCGAATACAGTTCATCAGTCTGGAACCCACATTACGTATCTGATATTAGCACAATTGAGAAAGTCCAGAAATATTTCACGAGAAGAGTTCTCCACTCCTCTACTGTTGTAGAATACCTTATGCCACCAGACTTGAAATTCTAGAACTAGAAAACCTTGAATTACTACTGCCTTCGGTCTGACTTAAGCATGGTATATAAAATCATACATTGCAATGTCCTACCTGTCAACGAATACTTCAGCTTCAACCATAACAACACAAGAGCACACAATAGATACAAACTCAAAGTTAACCGCACCAAACTCGATGGCAGGAAAATACGACTTCAGCAATAACAGAGCGGTCAATGTCTGAATACTCTACCTGACTCTGTGGTTTCTTCCCCAAACCCCAAAAACTTTAACCTTAGACTGTCTAACTACTTGACCTCACCCCTTTCCTAAGAGGCCTGTAGGGGGCGTGTATAAGCGCATCAATCGTGCCTACCGTCCCTGTCCTATTGTTTCTCTTATTCTTCTTTTATTTTTCTTATATGTACCCATTTCATGTATTCACAACTATGTATACACTATACTTATTATCTTGTAAATAATTGGCAAATCAAATAAATAAATAAAATAAATAAATAAATAAGGGCGCCCTCTTGATTTGACTTTTCGCGGCTAGCGGGCGTGTTTTATTTTTTTTCCCCTCCTGCAGATCTTCGGCACAACAGCTGCAGTGTCCCAGAGGAGACCTGGTCGGGAGCTCGAAGACGACGTGGTCTACGCCTGCTTATTTCCCGGGGTCCATCGTAGTGGCCAAGCAATACGGATACCCTTGGTGGCACAAAAAAAAAAAAAAAACCACGACAAACCCAAGGACTCGTCCCATCCCCGATAGCATGCTAAAAACGCCGTTATTGAGAGCCCAGAACAGGCTGACCCGGTTGGGAAGGCCAAAACCAGAAAAGTACAGCAAAGGGGAACTTGTCTCAATGAAGGCGACAGGGGGTTGTTCGGTGTATCTCTTGGTTGCGCAAGGGGCACACAAAATGCTGCCTCCAGTTTCCAAATGATTTCTTTTAGACAGAGCAGGAAAATAACCCTCCCGCTTGGTTACCCCCAAGGAGGCACATCCAGGCTGAGTTTTTTTTTTTTTTCTTCCCCCAAGGCCTTCTACTCTCATCGTGCCACCGCTGCTTCAGTCACACAACTCACACTCCAAGCCTCACACTCTTCACGCTCTCGTAAGCCTCACACTCTTAATGCTCTCGTAAGCCTCACGCTCTTAATGCTCTCGTTCCTCCAGCCTCTCGGTGTGTGGGTGT
>NC_142025.1:122420539-122443556 GCF_049901735.1 Notechis scutatus
CATTTGAATACCTGGTCATAAGCTATTAAACAATCCATTTGAATACCCTATGATATCACTATTAAACAATCATTTGAATACCTAGTATCACTATTAAACACGCTACTAAACAATCATTTGAATACCCTAGTAATAAGCTGTTAAACAATCATTTGAATACCCTAGTATAAGCTATTAAACAATCATTTGAATACCCTGGTATTGCTATTAAACAATCATTGACACTATTAAACAATCATTTGAATACCCTAGTATACGGCTATTTAACAATCATTTGAATACCTAGTATCACTATTAAACAATCATTTGAACCCCTGTACACTATTAAACAATCATTTGAAACCCACTGTTAAACAATCCATTTGAATACCTAGTTACACTATTGAAACAATCATTTGAATACCCTAGTGTCGCTATTAAACAACCATTTGAATACCCTAGTATCACTATTAAACAATCATTAAAATTAAACAATCATTTGAATCTAGTACCTATTAAACAATCATTTGAATACCCTAATATAGCTATAACAACATTTAAACAATATCAAACAATCATTTGACTATTAAACAATCATTTGAATACCCTATTAAACAATCATTTGAATACCTAGTATGCTATTAAACAATCATTTGAATACCCTAGTATCACTATTAAACAATCATTTGATACCCTATATGTGTAAACAACCATTTGAATACCCATCAGCTATTAAACAATCATCTTGAATACCTATTGCTATTAAACAATCATTTGACACCGCATTAAACAATCATTTGAATACCTAGTATTCCCGCTATGAAACTCATTTGAATACCTACTATGGCTTAAACAATCATTTGAATACCCTAGTATAAACTATTAAACAATCATTTGAGATACCCTAGTATCATGATAAACAATCTTTGACACTATTAAACAATCATTTGAACACCTAGTATCGCTATTAAAGCAATCATTTGAATACCCTAGTAATCACTATTAAAGAATCGTTTGAATACCCTACGGTAAACAATCTTGAATACCCTAGTATATTAAACAATCATTTCCAATACCCTAGTATCATTGTTAAACAATCATTTGAATACCCTAGTATAAACTATTAAACAATGTTTAGATACCCTAGTATCGCTATTAAACAATCATTTGAATACCCTAGTATCAGCTATGAAACAATCGTTTAGGAATGCCCTGTATCGGCTATTAAACAATCATTTGAATACCCTAGTAATAGCTATTAAACAATCATTTGAATACCCTAGTATAAGCTATTAAACAATCATTTGAATACCCTAGTATCGCTATTAAACAATCATTCCAATACCCTAATCACTATTAAACAATCATTTCAATAGCCTAGTATCGCTATTAAACAATCATTTGAATACCCTAGTGTTGTGATTCCGGCATCTGCTACAGGTTTTTGAATGACAGCTCAGTAGGGAGGACTTATATGAATCAGCAAGTTCTAACGATGAGGAGGAGATGGATGGGCATTTGATGTTGCAGATCGGCTTGAACCTTCAAACTCCTCCACACCCTTCAATTGGGTGGTCGGCCGGGAGAGCGGGTGATAATGAGGAACCAATGATATCTTCGGGTGAAGAAGATGATAATTTGGATGATTGCTGGGTAGATGTCAGGACAAGGCGTCTCCTGACAGGAGGAGGAACCAGCGAGGATACAGTAGGAGAACAGACCAGCAAGTGAGACTAATTAGTTACTCTATAAAGGGAGAGATATGACTTTGCACTTTGTCCGGAACAAAGTGTCTATTTACAGAGAACTGAAGAGCACAGTTTGGAGGATTTTGATCTGAAATATCTTGTTGGGATTTGGATTTAAGTACATTGGAACTTTCTTCTTGGAATTATTTTGTGAAAAGATTTTGATCTGAAGAATCTTGTTGAGTCTTGGATTTTGGTTATTTGGAACTTTTACTTATTGTGGAGCTATCTGTGAAAATTCTGTTTGCTGCCTTTCTTTACAAGGACTGTTGCTTTCAACCTTATCTGTTTACTTTAAAGGTGGGACCATTTTCTGTTTGCCTGCCTTTCTTTACAAGGACTGCTGCTGCTTTCAGCCTTAACTGTTTATTTTAGAAGGTGGGACATAACATTTTTTGTTCCGGACCCAACAGACCATCTTTACAACGATGGATTCAACTCAAATGCAACAATTGGTGGAGCAGCAACAGATGCAAATAAATCAATTACTGAGCAACGTATCCCTTCAAAATCAGGTAACACAATTATTATCATTGGAGTTTGCCAATTCTCAAACTGTTTCAGCACCCGTTCTCTTTGTCAAGAAGAAAGTCGGGAGAACTTCGTCTTTGTTGTGACTATAGACGGCTTAAATGCTATCACTGTGAGAAATAGCTATCCTTTACCGCTCATCTCCAATTGTTGGAGGCGGTTCACGGGGAAAACTACAATTTTCCACGAAACTTGACTTACGTGGAGCTTACAATTTGGTTCGGATGCGTAAGGCAGGCGAGTGGAAGGCGGCTTTTGGCACTCGTTATGGTCATTTGAGTACACCGTTATGCCATTTGGTTTGACCAACGCTCCTGCTGTATTTCAACATTTAATGAGCGATATCTTTCGAGACATGTTGGATAAGTTTGTTGTCCATATATTTGGGCGACATTTTGATTTATTCAAAATCTAAAGAGCAACATCTTCAGCAGGTGCGTCAAGTGCTTCAGCGTCTTCGGGAACATAAACTTTATGCTAAATTAGAAAAATGTTTCTTTTTCAAGTCGTCTATGTCAGAATTCTTGGGACACATTATTTCTCCTGTGGGCATTGCTATGGACCCCAAAAAGGTTGAGGCGTTGTGTGGTTGGGAAGCTCCTCGTCGGGTTAAAGATGTGCAACGACTTTTAGGATTTGCCAACTATTATCGGACTTTCATTCCAGGTTTTGCGAAGATAATGGATCCCATAACCCAGCTTCTTTGTAAGAAGGTTCCATTTGTGTGGGGCCTCCCACAACAACAGGCTTTTGACACTTTGAAAAAGCATTTATAACTGAACCCATATTGAAGCATCCTGATCCGGATCGCCCATTTGTGGTCGAGACAGATGCTTCTAATGTCGCTATCGGAGCAGTGCTGTTACAAGCTTCGGGAGGATGGCGCTCTTTTGTTTCCTTGCGCTTATTATTCTAGGAAGCTTACAGCCCGACGCATAACTATACCATTTGGGAAAAAGAGTTGTTAGCTATTAAGGTTGCTTTTGAGACTTGGAGACATCATTTGGAGGAGCTCGACACAAAGTGGAGAGTTGGCGGACAGATCATAGGAACCTGGAACATTTGACCACGGCTAGGGGAAATTGAATCAAAAGGCAGATTCGTTGGTTCGTTATTTTTGCAGATTTAATTTCTCGGTTACTTACGTTCAAGTGGTCAGAACCGGAGGCGGATGCATTATCTCGAAGCGGAGTATACTTGTGCCGAAGATCCTCTTCCTTTACGGACAGTGTTACCACCGGAATCTCTAGCCGTACTGCAGGAACCGGTAGATTCACGGGCCCAACTACGAGAGGCGCAACGTTTGGATGCGTGGGCCTTGGCAGAGAGCCGGGAGGACATTGGCCCAACTTCTCCATAGTCTTTTGAAAGGCGATCTGCTTCGATATCGGGGTTTTATTATATGTGCCTACCAGACCGTTGAGGGCTCTCATCATGACACAATGTCATGATAACAACCGCTAAGTCATTTTGGATTACACAAGACCTTGCATTTGGTCACTCGGACTTTTTGGTGGCCTCGAGTTCGTCATGATGTGTCTTCTTCACGTCGCTTCTTGCGTTCAATGTAGGCAGCGAAAGCAGCATCGGTACACCTCCTGGACTTTTGCAACCCTTGCCGACTCAAGTAGACCATGGGAGGCGATCTCTATGGACTTTTCTGACACATTTTACCGTCTTCATCGGGAGTTCACAACAGTGCTTGTGGTAGTGGATATGTTGACTAAAATGGCCCATTTCATTCCCTGTCGGAAATTACCATCGTCCCTTTTCACGGCTTAGAGTTATTTTTGCAACATATCTTCCGTCTACATGGACTGCCTGATAGAGTGGTTTCTGATCGTGGGGTCCAGTTTCGGCAGAATTTTGGAAACAGTTAATGGCGGCTTTGCAAGTGAAAGTATGTTTAGTGTCAGCGCACCATCCGAGCTGATGGCGGGACGGAGAAGGTGATTGGGATTCTTACTCAATATTTGAGATGTTTTGTTAATTTGCGACAAAGCGATTGGGTGAAATACCTCCCGTTAGCAGAATTCGCGTTTAACAACCTCGCAGCATACCTCCACCGTGTCACGCCATTTTTGCAAATATGGGTTATCATCAGCTTTTCTTCCCATTAACTATGATGGATTCCCGGTTCCTGAGACCCGAGAGTTTTGGAAGAACTACACGCAGTTCGCCGTCTACTGATACAACAATTGAACAAGGCAAAAGAAGATTATAGCGGTTTGCCAAAGATCGGTCCCGTCGAGATACACCTCCGTTAGTTGTAGGTGATAAAGTGTGGCTATCTACAAAACATCTGAAGGTCGATCAGCCCTATTAGAAAACTTGATCATCGGTTTATTGGTCCGTTCCCGATTGAGGCAGTTATTAATCCCGTGGCATACCGCCTCACTTTGCCACGATCCATGCGTATTCACCCGTCTTTCATCGATCTCTTTTGATTCCTGATTCTTCTGTTTGTCGATTCACGTGATTCTGCTGAACGGGTCCGTTATCATTGCCTTCTGAGGAGCCTGCTGTTGGCGAATCGGTGGTGGCGTCCTTGATTCCGTTGGCTCAAAGGTCGCTTCCAGTATTTGGTCAGGAGGAGGGTAGGTGACTCGGAGGATTTTGTTCCTGGACGGATCGTCTACACTTCATGCCGGATCTGCTTGAGACTTTCATGCACGCTTCCCTTGAAACCGCATCCGGATTGCCAGACCGGGGGAAGGGCCCTGCGGTGAGGATAGTGTTGTGATTCCGGCATCTGCTACGCAGGTTTTTGAATGACAGCTCCAGCGAGGAGGACTTATATGAATCAGCAAGTTATAACGATGAGGAGGAGATGAATGCATTTGATTTGCAAGATCGGCTTGAACCTTCAAACTCCTCCACCCTTCAATTAGGTGGTCGGCCGGGAGCGGGTGATAATGAGAACCAATGATATCTTCAGGTGAAGAAGATGATAATTTGGATGATTGCTGGGTAGATGTCAGGACAAGACGTCTCCTGACAAGGAGGAACCAACGAGGATACAGTAGGGAGAGCAGACCAGCAATTAGACTAAGTGGTTACTCTATAAAGGGAGAGATATGACTTTGCACTTTGTCCGGAACAAAGTGTCTATTTCAAGGAGAACTGAAGAGCACAGTTTGGAGGTTTTGATCTGAAATATCTTGTTGGGATTTGGATTTAATTCGTTGGAACTTCTACTTATTGGAATTATTTTTGTGAAGGATTTTGATCTGAAGAATCTTGTTGAGTCTTGGATTTAGTTCGTTGGAACTTTTACTTATTAGGAGCTATCTGTGAAAATTCCTGTTTGCTGCCTTTCTTTACAAGGACTGTTGCTTTCAGCCTTATCTGTTTACTTTAAAAGGTGGGACATAACATTTTCCTGTTTGCTGCCTTTCTTTACAAGGACTGCTGCTTTCAGCCTTAACTGTTTATTTTAGAAGGTGGGACATAACACCCTAGTATCGCTATTAAACAATCATTTCAATAGCCTAGTACCTAATATCGCTATTAAACAATCATTTGAATACCTAGTATCGCTATTAAACAATCATTTGAATACCCTAGTATCACTATTAAACAATCATTTGAATACCCTAGTATCGCTATTAAACAATCATTTGAATACCCTAGTATCGCTATTAAACAACCATTTGAATACCCTAGTATCGCTATTAAACAATCATTTGAATAACCTAGTATCGCTATTAAACAATCATTTGAATACCTAGTATCACTATTAAAGAATCATTTCAAGCCATTTGAATACCCTAGTATCACTATTAAACAATCATTTCAATACCCTAGTATCGCTATTAAACAATCATTTGAATACCCTAGTATCGCTATTAAACAATCATTTGAATACCCTAGTATCGCTATTAAACAATCATTTGAATACCCTAGTATCGCTATTAAACAATCATTTGAATACCCTAGTATCGCTATTAAACAATCATTTGACACTATTAAACAATCATTTGAATACCCTAGTATCGCTATTAAACAATCATTTCAATACCCTAGTATCGCTATTAAACAATCATTTCAATACCCTAGTATCACTATTAAACAATCATTTGAATACCCTAGTATCGCTATTAAACAATCATTTCAATACCTAGTATCGCTATTAAACAATCATTTCAATACCCTAGTATACGCTATTAAACAATCATTTCAATACCCTAGTATCACTATTAAACAATCATTTGAATACCCTAGTATCACTATTAAACAATCATTTGAATTTTGACACTATTAAACCATCATTTGATTGTTCATTCATACTTTGCGAGATCACTATCATTAACCCGAGGAGATTTTTTTTTTTAAAAAAAGAAGAGATTCGACAGCCATTCGTCTGAAAAAAGGGGGGATATAAGCGTCTCCTGCTTCAGCCTGGGGTTGGACTAGAAGACCTCCGAGGTCCCCTTTCCACCTCTTGTTTAGTCGGTTCATCCCAGGCTTGAAAGGGGGAAATGCCCATGCCCTGTGGACAAACTGGGCCTTGTTTCTCTGGCGTCAAGCTAACTCATGACGTGAGAGACCTAAGACATCATAAGTCAACATCCTGGAGGCAGAAACATATTAATTGGGTACCGAATCGGGACGACCGACCGACCGTGTGGCCTTATATCTGAGGCCAAGCAGAAAAAAAAAAAAAAAACAGAGTCATAAAGAGTTGGGAAAGGAGATGAGAGACCACCAGGAAACCCCAGGAAGGGAAAAACAGGGCAGGATCCCGTCTGCGTCGCGGAAAAACTGCACCCATGTGCGCGTCCCTGGGATCCCTCCTAGGAGCGCGGAGCCCCGCATTCTCTGGTAATATCACACTACTAACCGGAGCATACAAAACATTTGCTAGACCAATCCTCGAATACAGCTCATCAGTCTGGAACCCACATTACGTATCTGATATTAGCACAATTGAGAAAGTCCAGAAATATTTCACAAGAAGAGTTCTCCACTCCTCTACTCGTTGTAGAAGACCTTATGCCACCAGACTTGAAATTCTAGAACTAGAAAACCTTGAATTACGCCGTCCGGTCTGACTTAAGCATGGTATATAAAATCATACATTGCAATGTCCTACCTGTCAGTGAATCCTTCAGCTTCAACCATAACAACACAAGAGCACACAATAGATACAAACTCAAAGTAAGCCGCACCAAACTTGATGGCAGGAAATCGACTTCAGCAATAGAGTGGTCAATGTCTGGAATCCTCTACCCGACTCTGTAGTTTCTTCCCCAAACCCCAAAACCTTTAACCTTAGACTGTCTACTATGGACCTCACCCCTTTCCTAAGAGGTCTGTGAGGGGCGTGCATAAAGCGCACCAACGTGCCTACCGTCCCTGTCCTATTGTTTCTCTTAGTCTTCTTTTATTTTTCTTATATGTACCCATTTCATGTATTCACAACTATGTATACGCTTATACTTATTATCTTGTAAACAATTGGCAAATCAAATAAATAAAATAAATAAAATAAATAAATAAATAAGGGCGTCCTTTGATCGGACTTTCGCGTCAGCGGGCGTGTTTTATTTTTTTCCCCTCCTGCAGATCTTCGGCACAACAGCTGCAATGTCCCTGAGGAGACCTGGTCGGGCTCCGAAGACGACGTGGTCTACGCCGTTTATTTCCCGGGGTCCATCGTGTGGGCCAAGCAATACGGATACCCTTGGTAGGCACACACACAAAAAAAAAACCACGACAACCCAAGGACTCGTCCCATCCCCGATAGCATGCTAAAAACGCCGTTATTGAGAGTCCAGAACAGGCTGACCCGGTTGGGAAGGCCAAAATCCAGAAAAGTACAGCAAAGGGGGGAACTTGTCTCAGGGGGGTTGTTCGGTGTATCTCTTGGTTGTGCAAAGGGGCACAAAATGCTGCCTCCAGTTTCCAAATGATTTGTTTTAGACAGAGCAGAAAAATAACCCTCCCGCTTGGTTACCCCCAAGGAGGCACATCAAGCTGAAGTTTTTTTCTTATATATACATATGTTTCATCTTAAGCCAGCGGTCCTTCATGTACACCGCTCGGCACGCCAAGCCTATTTCCCCGTCATTCTTTAAGAACTCCACTCTTAATGCTCTGGAAAAGCCTCACGCTCTTAATGCCTCGTTCCTCAGCCTCTCAGTGTGTGGGTGTTTTCTCTGACAAATGTTTCAAAGGAATAGTTGGTTTCTCAGCCTTCAAGGTAAAATGTCCCCTGAAATGGTGAAAATCATTTCTTCATATATATATATAGGTCCCTGTATATATATATATAGGTCCTGTCAGGATATAGGGTGTGAAGGAATGCCCCCTGAAATGAGTGAGGAGAAAGAATCCATTTCTTCATATATATATATATATATAGGTCCTGTCAGGATATAGGGTGTGAAGGAATGCCCCCTGAAATGAGTGAGGAGAAAGAATCCATTTCTTCATATATATGATGCCATGGACCAAACTATGGCTGTATATATATATATATATATATAGGTCCTGTCAGGATATAGGTGTGAAGGAATGCCCCCTGAAAATGAGTGAGAGAAAGAATCCATTTTCTCATATATATATATATATATATATATATATATATATAGTCCTGTCAGGATATAGGGTGTGAAGGAATGCCCCCTGAAAATGAGTGAGGAGAAAGAATCCATTTCTATATATATATATGATATATATATATATATATATATATATATATATATATAGGTCCTATCAGGATATAGGGTGTGAAAGAATGCCCCTGAAAATGAGTGAGTGAGAAAGAATCCATTTCTATCATATATATATATATATATATATAGGTCCTGTCAGGATATAGGGTGTGAAGGAACGCCCCTGAAATGAGTGAGGAGAAAGATCCATTTCTTCATATATATGATGCCATGGACCAAACTATATGTATATATATATATATATATATATATATATATATAGGTCCTGTCAGGATATAGAATGTGATAGAGAATGCCCCTGAAAATGAGTGAGGAGAAAGAATCCTATTTCTTCATA
This sequence comes from Notechis scutatus, assembly GCF_049901735.1. Lineage (NCBI taxonomy): Eukaryota > Metazoa > Chordata > Lepidosauria > Squamata > Elapidae > Notechis > Notechis scutatus. The sequence goes on from NC_142025.1 coordinate 122,429,815, forward strand.
TATATATGATATATATATATATATATATAGGTCCTGTCAGGATATAGGGTGTGAAGGAATGCCCCCTGAAATGAGTGAGGAGAAAGAATCCATTTCTTCATATATATATATATATATAGGTCCTGTCAGGATATAGGGTGTGAAGAATGCCCCCTGAAATGAGTGAGGAGAAAAGAATCCATTTCCTTCATATATTTGCCATGGACAAACTATGGCTTTATTTATTTATTTGTCCAATTGTTTACATATATATAGGTAAATGTCAGTGTATATATAGTTGTGAAGGAATGCCCCTGAAATGAGTGACAGATAAGTCCATTTCTTAAAATATATAGAATATAGAGAAATGTATATAGTCCTGTCAGGATATAGGGTGTGAAGAGTGCCCCTGAAATGAGTGAGGAGAAAGAATCCATTTCTTCATATATATGATGCCACGGACCCAACGACCTCTTGGATATAGGTACATATAGGTAGACAGGTATATAGGGTTTGAGGAAGCCCTGAAAAGAGTCAGGAGAAGAATCATTTCTTCATATATGACATGGACCAAACTATTGCTGAATATATTATCTACATATCAAGTTTGGTCAGGTTACTTTGGGTTTGAAGGAATGCGCTCTTGAAAATGTAGTGAGGAGAAGAATCCATTTCTTCATTGATAGGTAGGAGATTGCAATGTATATATTTATAGGTCCTGTCAGGATATAGGTGAGGAAGGCCCCTGAAAGATGAGAAAGACCAGTTTTATATATATAGTATTTAGATATTTAAATCTGGTGCATATAGGTATTCTACGGTAGAGGGGTGAAGAACTCTCCCTGTGAAATGAGTTCTGGACTATCCATTTTGCTAATATATATATATAATAAAGGTCCTGACTGATGATACTGTGAAGGAATGCCCCTGCAAATGTTTTGGTAGAATCCATTTCTTCAGTAGTGATATGATTGCCATGAGAACAAACTAACGTAGGCTGTAGTATATATATACTATATATATATATATATAGGTCCTGTCAGGATATAGGAGTGTGATGGCTTTCCCCTGAAAATGAGTGAGGAGGAAAATCTTAAGGTTCTTCATATATATATGATATATATATATATATATATAGATGCTCATCAGGATATAGGGTGTGAAGGAATGCCCCTGAAAATGAGTGAGGAGAAAGAATCCATTTCTTCAATATATATATATATAGGTCCTGTCAGGATATAGGGTGTGAAGGAATGCCCCCTGAAATGAGTGAGGAGAAAGAATCCATTTCTTCAATATATATGATTTTGCCATGGACCAAACTATGGTTTTGTATATATATCTATATTATAAGAGTCCTGTCAGCGATATAGGGTGTGGAAGATGCCCCCTGAAAATGAGTGAGGAGAAAGAATCAATATTCATATATATATATATATATAGGTCCTGTCAGGATATAGGGTGTGAAGGAATGCCCCCCTGAAATGAGTGAAAGAACCATTCCATCTATAGGAAGCCAGGACCAAACTATGGCTGATATATATATATATAGGTCCTGTAGGATATAGGGTGTGAAGGAAGCCCCGAAATGAGTGAGGAGAAAGAATCCATTTCTTCATATATGATGCCATGGACCAAACTATGGCTGTATATATATATATATATATATCTGTCAGATATAGGTGTGTAGCAATCCCTGAAAGAGTGAGACTAAGAATCATCTCATCATATATATATATATATATATATATATATATATCTGTCAGGACACAGGGTGAAGCAATGCCCCTGAAAACGAAAAGAATTACTTCATATTATGCCATGGAAGGCTTAAAAAAAAAAAGTGTAGGAAAAAAATTTTGAATTATATACCCTTGAAAGAGGGACACTAGAATGCATCCCTTTATATATATATGTCCTGCCAGAACATTGAAGCACTTCCCATGAGCGAACAAGCTTTATTTTAATTTTATTTATTTATTTTTGCCTATTGTTTACAAGATAATAAGTATAAGTGTATACATAGTTGTGAATACATGAAATGGGTACATATAAGAAAATAAAAGAATATGAGAAACAATGGGACGGGGACGGCATCCGTTGTCATCGAATTCACGCCTGACTGCCGTCTACAGACCTCTTAGGGGCTGTGAGGCGGAGGAGCACAGTCTTCCCCCCTTAAAGCTTTGGGGCTTCTTGAGGTGGCAATTTGCTCGATGTGTGTGGTGTGGTAGAGTACCAGACATGACCACAATATATTGCTGAACTTCCCTTTCCTCAATCCTCGTTCTGAAGGCTTTACTTATGAGTTTGGATAATTTCTATCGGTTTGTGGTTTTGTTATGGTTGAAGCTGAAAGCCTTATTGACAGGATAGCACCTCGCGGGATTTTACATACGGCAGCCCAAGTTTCAAGCGTCAGCTGTAATTAAGGCTAGGCGAATCCGCCTCTGCCGGCATAACTAGCTGCTGAACCAGTAGAGGAGCCGAGACCCCAAGATGGCTCGTGCTAACTCCGCCCCTTCTGCGACAAGCGTCGTCTGTTTTGCTAATATCCCCGTGTATAAGAAAGACCGCATGAACTCTATTGGCGGAGAAGCGTGGCCGCAACTGTTTGCTTTGGTTAGTAGTGCACTACCAGAGTTTGAAAAGCAACGTAACGTTAACAACTCTTAATGCTTTTTAACTCTTAGGCTGTCTTTCTTTCTTTTTTCATTTCTTTTTTCATTTCTTTCCTCTTTTTCCTTCCTTCCTTCCTTCCTTCCTTCCTTCCTTCATATATATCATTCTTTCTTTCTGTCTATAGGGCCTGAAGGAATTCCTTCCTTCCTTCCTTCCTTCTTTCTTTCTTTCCTTATATATATATACGTCCTTTCAGATATTTCCTGCCGGCCTTCCCTTCTGAAATGAGTAACAATCCTTCCTTCTTCCTTTATTTATTTCCTTTCTGAGTTCGTTCTTTGTTTCTGGTTCTTTCTTTCTTTGGGTTTCCTCCCGCCAATCTTCGCGAAGAACCCATCCTTCATCCTTCCATATCTATATATATATATATATATATATATATATATATCCTATACATATATATATTCCTTACACACCTATCTTTCCACAAAATAGATTTTCCTGCCTTCCTAAAGTCTATGAATAAAAATTTCTTCTTTATATACTACTTGAAGGGACACTTCAATGCTCCTTCTTCACGATTCCCGAACCAATTGAGGCACTTCTCATACGGCGAACGCTTTTGTAATTTTATTTTTTTATTTCTTTGCCTATTCTTTCCAAGATACTAACTATTGTTTACTTACTTATGAATACATGAATTGGTTCTATCCTTAAATACTTCCTTCTTGAGACACAATAGGACGGGCCTTCGGCTTTCCTTTCTTTCTTTCTTTCCTTCCTTCCTTCCTTCCTTTCTGCCTTTTCTTTCGGGGCTTTCGTTGCAAAATCTTTCCCTTTTTTTCTTTCTTTCAGGACTTCCTTCTTTCTTTCTTTCCTTCCTTCTTTCTTTCCTTCCTTCTTTCTTTCTTTCCTTCTTTCTTTCCTTCTTTTTTCCTTTCCTCGCTTTTCTTTCTTTCTTTTTTTTTTCTTTCTTTCTTTCGTCGGCTGCTTTTCTTTTTCTTCGTGCTAGCTTCTTTCTTTCTTTCTTTCCTTCCTTCCTTCCTCATTTCCTTCTTTCTTTTCTTTCTTTCCTTCTTTCTTTCTTTCTTTCTTTCTTTCCTTCCTTCTTTCTTTCTTTTTCTTTCTTCCTTCTTTCTTTCTTTCCTTCCTTCCTTCCTTCTTCTTCCTTCCTTCCTTCCTTTCTTTCTTTCTTTCTTTCTTTCCTTTCTTTTTCTTTCTTTCCTTCTTTCTTTCTTTCTTTCTTTCTTTCCTTCCTTCTTTCTTTCCTTCTTTCTTTCTTTTTTCCTTCTTTCTTTCTTTCTTTCTTTCTTTCCTTCCTTCTTTCCTTCTTTCTTTCCTTCTTTCTTTTCTTTCCTTCTTTCTTTCTTTCTTTCCTTTCTTTCTTTCTTTCTTTCCTTCTTTCTTTTCTTTCCCTTCTTTCTTTCTTTCCTTCTTTCTTCCTTCCTTCTTTCTTTCTTTCTTTCCTTCTTTCTTTCTTTCTTTCTTTTCCTTCTTTCTTTCTTTCTCCTTCTTCCTTCCTTCCCTTCTCTTTCCTTCTTTCTTAATTTCCTGTCTTTCTTTCCTTCCTTCCTTCTTTCCTTTTCTTTCTTTCTTTCTTTCTTTCCTTTCTTTTCTTTCTTTCTTTCTTTCTTTTCTTTCCTTCTTTCCTTCTTTCTTTCTTTCTTTCTTTCTCTTCCTTCCTTCTTTTTCCTTCTTTCTTTCCTTTCTTTCTTTCCTTCTTTTCTTTCCTTCCTTCTTTCTTTCCTTCTTTCTTTCCTTCTTTCCTTCCTTCTTTCCTTCCTTCTTTCTTTCTTCCTTCCTTCTTTCTTTCTTTCTTTCTTTTCTTCCTTCCTTCCTTCCTTCTTTCCTTCCTTCTTCCTTCCTTCCTTCCTTCTTCCTTCTTTCTTTCTTTCTTTCCTTCTTTCTTTCTTTCTTTCCTTCCTTCTTTCCTTCCTTCTTTCTTTCCTTCTTTCTTTCCCTCTTTCTTTCTTTCCTTCCTTCTTTCTTTCCTTCTTTCTTTCCTTCTTTCTTTCTTTCCTTTCTTTCTTTCTTTCCTTCTTTCTTTCTTTTTCTTTCTTTCCTTTCTTTCTTTCTTTCCTTCTTTCTTTCTTCCTTCTTTCTTTCTTTCCTTCTTTCTTTCTTTCTTCCTTCTTTCTTTCTTTCCTTCTTTCTTTCTTTTCCTTCTTTCTTTCCTTCCTTCTTTCTTTCTTTCTTTCCTTCCTTTCTTTCTTTCTTTCTTTCTTTCTTTCTCCTTTCTTTCTTTCTTTCTTCCTTCCTTCCTTCCTTCCTTCCTTTCTTAATTTCTGTCTTTCTTTCCTTCCTTCCTTCCTTCCTTCCTTCCTTCCTTCCTTCTTTCTTTCTTTCTTTCTTAATTTCCTTTCTTCTTTCTTTCCTTCCTTCCTTCCTTCCTTCTTTCTTTCCTTCTTCTTTCTTTCTTTCCTTCTTTCTTTCCTTCTTTCTTTCTTTCTTCCTTTTCCTTCTTTCTTCTTTCTTTCTTTCTTTCTTTCTTTCCTTCTTTCTTTCCTTCCTTCTTTCTTTCTTTCTTTCTTTCCTTCTTTCTTTCTTTCCTTCCTTCCTTCCTTCCTTCCTTCCTTCTTTCTTTCTTTCTTAATTTCCTTTCTTTCTTTCCTTCCTTCCTTCCTTCTTTCTTTCTTTCTTTCCTTCTTTCTTTCTTTTCCTTCTTTCTTTCCTTCCTTCTTTCTTTCTTTCTTTCTTTCTTTCTTTCTTTCTTTCTTTCTTTCTTTCTTTCTTTCTTTCTTTCCTTCCTTCCTTCCTTCCCCTTCCTTCCTTCCTTCCTTCCTTCCTTCCTTCCTTCCTTCCTTCTTTCTTTCTTTCTTTCTTTCTTTCTTTCTTTCTTTCTTCCTTCCTTCCTTCCTTCCTTCCTTCCTTCCTTCCTTCCTTCTTTCCTTCTTTCTTTCTTTCTTTCTTTCTTTCTTTCTTTCTTTCTTTCTTTCTTTCTTTCTTTCTTTCTTTCTTTCTCCCCTCCCTCTCTTTTTCTCTCACATTTGGATGGTTTTGTGTGGTGGGTGTGTTAGGTGCACGCTTGCACCATTCTTGGGCTTTGGGAAATGACTGTCATTTGGGCGCCCGTGCTAAGCGGTGGAGAAGCTGCCCCACATAATCCACAACGCTGTCAAAGGACACACTTTGGCCCAAGTCTCTCTCGCCCCTTTTTTTTGTTTTTTGTTTAAAGCAGCCTGACCTTGAATCTTTTCAAACCTCCCCATTGTCTCAGCCTCCTGATCAAAGCCATCTGGAACATCCTGAGACGTGATTTTCAGAGGCCTCAACAGCCAAGCCTTTGCAGGCCCGTTGCCAATGAGCAGCAGCTGCAGTCCGATGGATGCAGAACGTGTTTTCTCAAAATAAACCCATCTGGAAAAAACCCTGGGTTTCGGGGCCCTAAAGCCGGAAAAGCGAAGCTACATGTGTTTCCCACGAAAATAAGACCCAGCGGCCAAATAAAACCCGAGCGTGATTTTTCAGGAGGCTCGTCATACAAACCTTTACCCCGAAAATAAGCCCCGATGAAGACCGTCGGCCCGATGGATGCATTTTGTATCGTGTTTTCTCCAAAATAAAACCCATCTGGAAAATAAACCCTAGCATGATTTTTCAGGATGCTCGTCATACAAACCTTTACCCCGAAAATAAGCCCCGATGAAGACCGTCAGCCCGATGGATGCATTTTGTGCCGTGTTTTCTCCAAAATAAGCACCCATCTGGAAAATAAAACCCTAGCGTGATTTTTCAGGGTGCTCGTCATACAAGCCTTTACCCCGAAAATAAGCCCCGATGAAGACCGTCGGCCCGATGGATGCATTTTGTATCGTGTTTTCTCCAAAATAAAACCCATCTGGAAAAATAAACCCTAGCAGGATTTTTCAGGGTGCTCGTCATACAAGCCTTTACCCCGAAAATAAGCCCGATGAAGACCGTCGGCCCGATGGATGCATTTTGTGCCGTGTTTTCTCCAAAATAAGCGCCCAACTGGAAAATAAAAGCGACCCGAGGAGGATGAAACTCTGGTTCGCAGAGACGTCTTCCAGAGTCTTCGTCGCTCTGCGGGCAGCCCCCCCTCCTGCAACGCACTTGACCCCCCTCCCTACACACACACACACACAAACACACACCCTCCCTTGCTGGATCTAATTCATCGTGTGGCTAGAACAAACTGGACAAACAGGCTGGATTTGCAGCCCAGCCCAGAGGAGCAACCACAACAGAAACCAAACGTGAACCAAGGTGGGGGAGGGGGTGAAACTCACCCTATCGGCTCTGCATGTTTGGGAGAACTGCATCTGCCGGCTGTTTTATCGGAGCCGGTGGTGTGTTTTTGTATCAACACAGCCTGCTTTAAATTAAAAAAAAAAAAAAAGAAAAAGTGGGTGGAATGGCAGGGCCAGAGCTCTGCTTTCCTTTATCCTCCTTAAGCCTCGGCTTAAAATAACCGCCCTTCTTTGCCCCAGATTTCCGTCCCAAAGCGAGTGGCTCGTTCGGTGGAATTTTTGCAACCTTTCTGGCCCCCAACAGGGAATTGAATCACGGCAGTCGTGAACGGGGTCACACGGTCGCTGAGCGGCTTTTCCCCCCACCCGTTGTCTTGGCTGGTCGAGAAAAGGGGGGGGTCACATGACCACCCCCCTGGAATATGTGAAATTTTTTTTGTTTAATAAATAAGTTTTTGTTTTTTTACTGTTCCTATTTTTAAAAAACATCTCTTTGGGTGAACCATGTGGTTCTGGTTTTTTTTTACATTTCAATACAAACGTGGCCTGGCTGACCTATTCTTGGATCGTAACCAATTTCGTATCATTTATGTTCCTCGCAATGATTATATTCATTTCCAGTTCATGCCATAGCTCTTTTCATTTTTCTTGAAACAGTCTCATATCTTATTTGAAAATGGTATCTAAAATTCTTCTTTCATTTCTGTATTCATTAGAATAGAATAGAATAGAATAGAATAGAATAGAATAGAATAGAATAGAATAGAATAGAGAATAGAATAATAGAATAGAATAATAGAATAGAATATTGGAATGAAGAATAGAATAATAGAATAGAATATTGGAATGAAGAATAGAATCGAATCGAATCGAATAGAATAGAATAGAATAGAGAATAGAATAGAATAGAATAGAGAATAGAATAATAGAGTAGAATATTGGAATGAAAAATAGAATAGAATATAGAATAGAATAGAGAATAGAATATAGAATAGAATAATAGAATAGAATATAGAATAGAATAAAATAGAGAATAGAATAATAGAATAGAATATAGAATAGAATAGAGAATAGAATAGAGAATAGAATAATAGAATAGAATAGAATAGAATAGAATAGAATAGAATAGAATAGAATAGAATAGAATATAGAATAGAATAATAGAATAGAATAGAGAAGACAATAGAATAGAATAGAGAATAGAATATAGAATAGAATAATAGCATAGAATAGAGAATAGAATAGAATAGAATAGAATAGAATAGAATAGAGAATAGAATATAGAATAGAATAATAGAATAGAGAATAGAATAGAATAGAATATAGAATAGAATAGAGAATAGAATAATAGAATAGAATATAGAATAGAATAAGAATAGAATATAGAATAAGAATAGAATAAAATAGAGAGAATAGAATAATAGAATAGAGAATAGAATAGAAATAGAATAGAATAGAATAGAATAGAGAATAGAATAGAATAGAGAATAGAATAATAGAATAGAATATAGAATAGAATAAAATAGAGAGAATAGAATAATAGAATAGAATATAGAATAGAAAAGAAAAGAATAGAAAAGAATAGAAAAGAAAAAGAGAAGAAAAAAGAAAAGAAAAGAAAAAAGAAAAGAAAAGAAAATGAATAGAAAAGAAAATGAATAGAATAGAAAATGAATAGAATAGAAAATAGAAAATAGAAATAGAATTCTTTTTATTGGCCAAGTGTGATTGGACACACGAGGAATTTGTCTTTGGTGTAAAACCTCTCAGTATCCATAAAAGAAAAGAGACCTTCGTCAGGAGTCGAGAATTATGATTATACCTATAATACTTCTACCTGTCACCTTTGCAATCTGATCACATGCCTTTATTTCATTCCCTCTTCAGTTCATTTCATCACAGTTCTAATCACTCCAGAAAATCTTTTTTTTTACCCCCTTCGATTATCCCTTCGAGTGGGCCACCCTTCTACCTCACACGCCCCTCAGTTTCCTCCCCTTGAATTCATCATTAAAAAAAATTTACCCTCCTATAATCAGTTTTGAATGGTCCCCTTCTAGATGAACCCCAACCGTTATGAACTGCTCATTCCTACCCATCCCATATGGATGTCTGAGAAAGTATGAGTTTGGATCACGTGAATGTTACACCGGTCCTAAGTGTCAAAATCACCTTTTTTTTCCCCCTCCGGGGCCGCTGCAACTTCGAGCTGGTCCCTACCTTTGGAAGGGGGTTATAAGTCGAGGACCACCACCTGCAGTAAGCTTTTGCTACGCGTATAACGCAGCTCTGGGTCCGAGGCAGAACTGCCAGCATTGGCGTTCTCCGTCGTCCCTGGGAGGGAGCCAATTTGGGCAGGCCAATGACTTGAGTTCACGCAAGATGTTTCAAGCTTTTTCAGACTTAAAGAAGAGAACAAGAGATGAACCACCAACGAATTTGAATGAATTCAACTCCAACCTGACAGCTCCCTGTTTTATTTTTATTTTCTGCTCTCCTTCCTGTCTTTTTTCTTCTTCTCTAGGTGGCCGGGAATCATAGAAGCCGACCCTGACATTGGAGAATACTTCCTGTTTTCGTCCCAGGCCGACTCACTTCCTGTTAAGTATTGTTTTATTTTATTTATTTGATTTGCCAATTGTTTACAAGATAATAAGTATAAGCGTATACATAGTTGTGAATACATGAAATGGGTACATATAAGAAAAATAAAAGAAGAATAAGAGAAACAATAGGACAGGGACGGTAGGCACGTTGGTGTGCTTATGCACGCCCCTACAGACCTCTTAGGAAGGGGTGAGGTCAATAGTAGACAGTCTAAGGTTAAAGTTTTTGGGGTTTGGGGAAGAGACTACAGAGTCGGGTAGAGTATTCCAGGCATTGACCACTCTATTGCTGAAGTCGTATTTCCTGCAATCAAGTTTGGTGCGGTTTACTTTGAGTTTGTATCTATTGTGTGCTCTTGTGTTGTTATGGTTGAAGCTGAAGTATTCATTGACAGGTAGGACATTGTGTTTGTCTATTTGCCCCCGTACATTTGTGTTGTCCTCCACGCACGCGGTCGCGCGTGATCATCGGACCTCGCGGGAGGAGGGTTCAGCCGAGTGGGGATTCCTTGAAATCGGGCGGGTGTGTGTGTGTGTGGAATGCCAGAAGCCCAGCTGCAAACAGCTGGGGGTGAATTTATAAAAAAAAATATATGGAAGACAGCCCGAGGCCAATGAAATTGCCCCAAAAGCGAACAGAGCAAACCTGTCTGGCACCCCCCCTTCTTTCCAAAAAGTGGCGAGGAGGTTCAAGGAACATGTGGCACCACCCCACCACCCCCACCTCAACTGGGGACAGGCAAGCAGTGGATGTGGGGAATTAGAATCGCTTTCCCATACTTACTCCGTGATTTTCGTTGCAAAGATCTGTTTTTTATTTTATTTTTGTCAATTGCTTATAAGATAATAGGTATAGGTTAAAAACATAGTTCTGGATACATGGATACATATAAGAAAAATAAAAAAGAAAGATAAAAGAAAGAATAGGACAGGGGCGGTATAAGTATAAACATAGTTATGAATACATGGATACATATAAGAAAAATAAATAAGAAAGATAAAAGAAAGAATAGGACAGGGGCGGTATAAATATAAACATGGTTATGAATACATGGATAGATATAAGAAAAATAAAAAGAAACAATAGGACAGGGACGGTATAAGTATAAACATGGTTATGAATACATGGACACATATAAGAAAAATAAACATAAAGATAAAAGAAAGAATAGGACGGGGTGGTATAAGGATAAACATAGTTGTGAATACATGGATACATATCAGAAAAATAAAAAAGAAAAAGAAACAATAGGACAGGGACGGTATAAGTATAAACATGGTTATGAATACATGGATACATAGAAGAAAAATAAAAAGAAACAATAGGACAGGGACGGTATAAGTATAAACATAGTTAAGAATACATGGATACATATAAGAAAAATAAAACATAAAGATAAAAGAAAGAATAGGACAGGTAGGCACGTTGAGTGCGCTTATGCACACCCCCTACAGACCTCTTAGGAAGGGGTGAGGTCCATAGTAGACAGTCTAAGGTTAAAGTTTTTGGGGTTTGGGGAAGAAACCACAGAGTCGGGTAGAGGATTCCAGACATTGACCGCTCTGTTATTCCTGAAGTCGTATTTCCCGCCATCGAGTTTGGTGCGGTTAACCTTGAGTGTGTATCTATTGTGTGCTCTTGTGTTGTTATGGTTGAAGCTGAAGTATTCATTGACAGGAAGGACATTGCAATGTATGATTTTATATACCATGCTTAAGTCGGACCGAAGACGGCGTAGTTCTAGGTTGTCTCGGTCTAGAATTTCGAGTCTGGTGGTGGCATAAAGGTCTTCTGCAACGAGTAGAGGAGTGGGATATCTTCGCTCCAGTCAAGGACGGACACCCGCACACACCCTCGTGGTTCCTTTCTGGGACAGTGAGTCAGCCTCTCCCCAAACGGGCCGCTGACCCTTCTCTCCTTCTGCTTTTAGTCCAAGTACCACGTGACCTTCTTTGGCCACTCCGTGACCCGCGCTTGGATCTCTGCCTCCCTGCTGAAGAACTACGGGGACCCTCCCGGGGAAGGAAACGCCTTGGTAAGAAGGGCCTTTGCCTGAGGGTTTCTTTAGAACACACACACACACACACACACAAAACCCCATTGTCGAGATGTGTTGCGGTGGCGTCACAACCCACATACCGAAGAGACAAGCGCAACGCCTTGCCTTGAGCCTCTCCTGCAGGTTGACCCCTGGACACGGAGCCGTAGTAGGTTGCAAAGAGCGGCGGTGCGTGTGAGACCATAAGTCGGGGCGGGCGGGGTCTCCGAAACCTTGACACCTTTCAAACATGCTAGCTGGGGAATTCTGGGAGCTGAAATGCCCACCGGTTGGCCAAGGTTGGCGATCTCCCGCACCCGTTTGGATGCCAACGCTTGGTGGATTATTATTATTATTATTATTATTATTTTTGGGTAGATTTTATTGGTTTTTAAAGGCAAACAAAAGCAAACACAACATAGAAACATCCAACTGTCCATTCCATCAAATGTACAAAGTAGGAATGAACACAATTACAGTCCAAAGATTGATTAATAAGGATACTAGAGTATTCAATTTTTGATGGATAATATGAGTTATGATGCAATCGAACTGTAATGGTGACTATGAAATGGATGCAAAAACATTTGTATACCAACCGACACGCTGCTTGTACAGGCTTGGTGGATTTTGATTTCCTCGTCGGGCCAACCCTACTTCCTCCTCCTCCTCCTCCTCCTCCTCCTCCTCCTCCTCCTCCTCCTCCTCCTCCTCCTCCTCCTCCTCCTCCTCCTCCTCCTCCTTTTTTTCTTCATTCCTTCCCTAATCGCTGGACTCTACGGAGGGGCCTGAGCGTTGACCTGTCCTGACCCAGCAGCACACAAAAAAAGAGTTTTTTCCCAACCCAGCTTTTCCTGGGAATGATAACTGGGGGGTGGGGGTGAGCTGCCAGGGTGCGGCGTCCATAACGGAGACCCCTCCCTATGAGGTCTTTCCGGCTCCGTAAGTCACAGGAGTTTCCTTTGAACTCACCCTGAGTCGGGAATCTGTGTTCGGATACGAAAACAATCCCCGTGGGATTGACACGAGGCTCTCGGGAGCCTTTGTAGAATAAGACAAGGTAGGTGGAGGGTGGAGAGTGAGCCAAACGGCTTCTCTCGTACAACGAAGGACCCGTTGGCCTCACTCCCCACCTTCTAGCTTTACCTGTACAGGTGCTGTCGTTACGGCCTAGGTCTCGGAGAGAGGAGGGGCCTGCGTGGGAGGCAGGGACGGGGCCAGGACCATCAGGGAGAGCGGAGAGCTGCCTTTCGGAGATTTGGGGAGGATGGAAGCAGCGGTGAGGAAGAGAGCCCCCCCGAGGAGCCTGTGACCACTTCTTCACTCCGACGACCCGTTTTTTTCACCCTCACGACCTTTTTTTTTTTTTTCACTCCGACGGCCGTTTTTTTTTTTTTTCACCTCCTGTGACCATTTTTCACTTGACGACCGTTTTTTCACCCTCACGACCCGCTTTTTTCACTCCGACGGCCGTTTTTTTTCCACCTGTGATCATTTTTCACTTTGACAACTGTTTTTTCACCCTTACGACCCGTTTTTCACTCCGACGACCGTTTTTCACCTCCTGTGACCATTTTTTCACCTCCACGACCATTTTTTCACCCTACAACCTGGTTTTTCACTCCGATGACCGTTTTTCACTTCCACGACCGCTTTTTTTCACCCTTACGACCCGTTTTGTCACTCCGACGGCCATTTTTTTTTCACTTCCTGTGACCATTTTTCACTTCTACGACCGTTTTTTCACCCTTATGACCCATTTTTCACTCCAGCGACTGTTTTTACCTCCTGTGACCATTTTTCACTTCCACGACCATTTTTTTCACCCTTACGACCCGTTTTTTCACTCCGATGACCGTTTTTTCACCTCCTGTGACCATTTTCACTTCGACGACCGTTTTTTTCACCCTTACGACCCATTTTTTCCTCCGGCCGACTGTTTTTTCACCTCCTGTGACCATTTTTCAGTTGGACGACCATTTTTTCACCCTTACGACCCGCTTTTTTTCACTCCAACGACCGTTTTTCCACCTCCTGTGACCATTTTTCACTTCTACGACCGTTTTTCACCCTCCACGACCTGTTTTTTCACTCCGATGACCGTTTTTTCACCTCCTGTGACCATTTTTCACTTGACGACCGTTTTTTCACCCACGACACGACCCGTTTTGTCACTCCGGACGGCCGTTTTTCACCTCCTGTGACCATTTTTCACTTCGACGACCGTTTTTTCACCCACGACCCATTTTCCTCCAACGACGTTCGTTTTTACCTCCTGTGACCAT
>NC_142025.1:122443656-122453656 GCF_049901735.1 Notechis scutatus
GCTTATGCCTGTTTTCCAAACTTGTTTTCACACTAAAAAAAGTGTACATGTCTTTTTCACACTTATTTTCACGCTGGAAAAAAGTGACTTGTGTTTTTCACTTATTTTCCCACTGAAAAAGTGACATGGCCATTTTTAACACTATTTTCACTGAAAAGTGACTTTCTCCCATTTTTCACTTATTCTCACACTGAAAAAAGTGGCTTATGCCTGTTTTTACTTATTTTCACACTGAAAAAGTGACATCTCTTTTTCACACCTATGTTCAAACTGAAAAAACTGGCGTGCTCATTTTTCACCTATTTTCACACCAAAATGACTTTTGCCCATTTTTCACTTATTTTCAACCTGAAAAGGTGACAAGTCTTTTTCACACTATTTTCACTGAAAAAAGTGGCTTATGCTCATTTTTCACTTATTTTCACACCAAGCAAGTGACTTTTGCCTGTTTTTCATTTATTTTCACACTGAAAAAAGTATCTTATGCCCGTTTTGTACTCATTTCACATTGAAAAGTGACTTGTGTCCATTTTCACACTTATTTTCACACTGAAAAAAGTGTCTTGTCTGTTTCCCACAGTTTTCACTGAAAAAAGTGACATGTCTATGTTTCGCACCTATTTTCCCGCTTTAAAAACTGGCACGCTCATTTTTCACTTATTTTCACACCCAACAAGTGACTTTTGCCCATTTCCCCCTTATTTTCACACTGACAAAAGTGACGTGCCCATTTTTTACTTATTTTCAGTGAAAAGTGACCGATGTCCGTTTTTCCAAACTTATTTGCCCACTAAAAAAAGAAAGTGACATGTTTTTCACACCTATGAAAAAAACTGGCATGCACATTTTTCACTTATTTTCACACCAAGGAACTTCTGCCTGTTGTTCACTTATTTTCACACTGAAAAAAGTGGCTTAGGCCCATTTCTCACTTCTTTTCAGTGAAAGGACTGAGGTCCGTTTCCCAAACTTATTTGCACACTTAAAAAAATGACATGCCTTTTTCACACCTATTTTCACACTGAAAAAGGGGCTTAGGCCCGTTTCTCACTTCTTTTCAGTGAAAAGGGACTGAGGTCCAATTCCCAAAATTATTTGCACACTTTAAAAAAATGACATGCCTTTTTCACACCTATTTTCACACTGAAAAAGTGGCTTATGCCCGTTTCTCACTTCTTTTCAGCGAAAAGGGACCGAGGTCCGTTTCCCAAACTTCTTTGCACACTTAAAAAAAATGACAGGTCTTTTTCACACCTATTTTCACACTGAAAAAGTGGCTTATGCCCGTTTCTCACTTCTTTTCAGTGAAAAGGGACCGAGGTCCGTTTCCCAAATTTATTTGTACACTTTAAAACAAAATGACATGCCTTTTTCACACCTATTTTTACACCTATTTTCACACTGAACAAAGTGGCTTATGCCCGTTTCTCACTTCTTTTAAGTGAAAAGGGACCAGGTCCGTTTCCCAAACTTATTTGCACACTTTAAAAAAATGACATGCCTTTGTCACACCTATTTTCACACCTATTTTCACACTGAAAAAAGTGGCTTAGGCCCATTTTCTCACTTCTTTTCAGTGAAAAGGCACCGAGGTCCGTTCCGCAAACTTCTTTGCACGCTTAAAAAAAATGACGTCTTTTTCACACCTATTTTCACACCTATTTTCACCCTGAAGAAAAAGCAACTTAAGGTCAATAAGGGACTTAGGTTTCTTTCGGCCACGATCCGCTCGCTGTCTTACTCTGCTTCGCCCAGGTGGCTTCCCTGGGGCGGGGCGGGGAGGAGAAGCCACGCCCACCACTCACCTGGCCACGCCCAACCGGCCACGCCCACCTGGCCACGCCCACCTTTGACCGGTTGTAAAAATATATTTGCCTCCCAGCCCCTGGCACGCCTTCCCTTCTCCTCCCCTGCTGGCCCCCCCTTCCCGGTGGTCGGGGCCAGGCGAACCGACCGATCTCGCGGTTGAGGATCTTCTCCTCCCGGTTACCGACGGGCTCACGACCTTCAGGATTGGCTGGAAGAGCGCAGATCGCAAAGACGGCGGGACTCATCGAAGAATTCCTCCCGCTCGGCTTCTTGGGTCACCCGACGAAGATGTGGGACGATTCCTCCTGTGGTGGGGCGGGGGAGGACCAAAACCACGGGGGGAGAAGGAATTGGGGGTGAGGGTGTGTGCTAAAGGAGCCCGCAGAAGGACCCTCCTCCCCCCCTTTCTCTTCCCATCCGGGTCGTCCTGGACTTACTGGCCGGTTTCATTTGAAGTTACAACAGCCCTGAAAAAAGGGACTCGGGACCCGTTTTTTTCACCCTTACAACCGTTTTCTCACCTTTACAGCGGTTTGTTCACCTCCCATGACCCTTTTTTTTCACCCTTACGACCGTTTTTCACCCTTATGACTTTTTTTTTACCCTTACGGATGTTTTTCACCCTGACGACCCTTTTTTTTCCCACTCTTATGACTTTTTTTTCACCCTTACAACCCATTTTTCCTCCTATGTTTTTTTCACCCTTGACCCATTTTTTTCACCCTTATGACCTGTTTTTTTTTTTACCCTTACGGACGTATTTTCACCCTGCGACCCGTTTTTCACCCGCCGACCCGTTTTTCCACTCTTATGACTTTTTGGCATCCTTACAATCCATTTTCACTCCTATGTTTTTTTCACCCTTACGACCCATTTTTTCACCCTTACGACCGTTTTTTCACCCTTATGACCTGTTTTTTTACCCTTACGGATGTTTTTTTCACCCTTACAACCCATTTTTTCACCCCTACAACCGTTTTTTCCTCTCTACGACTGTTTTTCACTTATGGCTGTTTTTCACCCTTACGACCCATTTTTTCGCCCCTACCTTTTTCACTTCACTTCGACCGTTTTTCACTCTTATGACTTTTTTTTTCATTCTTACGACCTGCTTGTTCCTCCGCGACTATTTTCTCACCCCTGTAACCATTTTCACTTCTCGACCGTGTTTTCACCCTTGCGACCGTTTTTTCACTCTGACTGTTTTTTCACCCTTATGACCTGTTTTTCACCTCCTGTGACCATTTTTCACTTCTACAACCGTTTTTTTTCACCCTTATGACCCATTTTTTCACTCTGGCGGCTTTTTTCACCTTCTGTGACCATTTTCACTTCTACGACCATTTTTTCCTCTTATGACCATTTTTTTCACCCTTACGACCCATTCTTTCACACCTATGACTGTTTTTTCATGCTTACGACTGGTTTTTACCCTTATGGAAGTTTTTCACCCTTATGACCCATTTTTCGCCTCCCATGACCATTTTTCACTTTGGCGACCATTTTTTCACCGCCACGACCCGTTTTTCACTCCGGCGACCGTTTTCTCACCTCCTGTGACCATTTTTCACTTGATGACCGTTTTTTCACCCTTATGACCCATTTTTTCACTCCGACGCCCGTTTTCTCACCTCCTGTGACCATTTTCGCCACTTGACCGTTTTTCACCCTGCACGACCCATTTTTATCACTCCGATGACCGTTTTTTCACCTCCTGTGACCATTTTCACTTCTACAACTGTTTTGTCACCCTTACGACCGTTTTTCACTCCGGCGCCCGTTTTTCACTTCTGGTGACCATTTTTCACTTCTCGACCGTTTTTCACTCTTATGACCATTTTTTTCACCCTTACGACCCCTTCTTTCACCCGATGACTGTTTTTCATGCTTACAATGGTTTTTCACCCTTATGGAAGTTTTTTTCACCCTTTCATACGACCCTTTTTTTTTCTCCCTCCCTCCCTCCTTCTGGCTCATCGGCCAGGTGCGTCTCACCTGCAGCAGGTGGAAGAGTGGGTACTTCCTGGCCTCCTTGAAGAGGTCCTGCTTGATGCCCGCCTGGGGTGGCTTCCCGCAGGCACTCCAGAGTGACCACCATCCCGTTGGGCAGGCAGCAGTCCACCATGATCCGGGGGCATGAGGTGCAGCCCCCATAGCTCCCCCGAGGAAGGCCGGGGCGGCATGGCCACGAGCGGGAGGGAGGGTCTCGGCACCTTGACAGCAGTGGCGGCTGGCGGTTAAAGCATCCCGGCTCACCTGGAGAGAGGGCGAGGGAGGAGGAGGAGGAAGAGGAGGAGGAGGAAGAGAGAAGGAAAGAGCAGTTGCAGCAGCTACAGGCTGCAAGGTGATGACCCCTCCCATAGGGATAAAAGCCAGCCTGAGAGACCGGGGTTCTTTGCAGGAAGCAAGGAAGTCCCTGCCCTTCATGCCTTGTGGAAGACTTGGGAGTTTATCCCGTAAGGGATAAAAGCCAGCCTGAGAGACCAGAGTTCTTTGCAGGAAGCAAAGAAAATTCTTGCCCTTTAAGCCTTGTGGAAGACTCGGGAGTTTTATCCGGTAAAGGGATAAAAGCCAGCCTGAGAGACCGGAGTTCTTTGCAGGAAGCAAGGCGTTCTCGCCCTCAAGCCTTGTGGAAGACTCGGGAGTTTTATCCCGTAGGGATAAAAGCCAGCCTGAGAGACCGGAGTTCTTTGCAGGAAGCAAAGGCGTTCTCGCCCTTCAAGCCTTGTGGAAGACTCGGGAGTTTTATCCGTGAGGGATAAAAGCCAGACCTGAGACTTGCGGAGTTCTTTGCAGGAAGCAAAGAAGTTCTTGCCCTTCAAGCCTTGTGGAAGACTCGGGAGTTTTATCCCGTAAGGGATAAAGTCAGCCTGAAGACCGGAGTTATTTGCAGGAAGCAGCCAAGTTCTTGCCCTTCAAGCCTTGTGGAAGACTCGGGAGTTTTATCCCATAAGGGATAAAAAGCCAGCCTGAGAGACCGGAGTTCTTTGCAGGAAGCAAAAGAAAGTTCTATGCCCTTCAAGCCTTGTGGAAGACTCAGGGTTTTATCCCGTAAGGGATAAAAAGCCAGCCTGAGAGACGGAGTTCTTTGCAGGGAAGCAAAGGCGTTCTATGCCCTTCAAGCCTTGTGGAAGACTCAGGAGTTTTTATCCCATAAGGGATAAAAGCCAGCCTGAGAGACCGGAGTTCTTTGCAGGAAGCAAAGAGAAGTTCTATGCCCTTCAAGCCTTGTGGAAGACTCGGGAGTTTTATCCCATAAGGGATAAAAGCCAGCCTGAGAGACCGGAGTTATTTGCAGGAAGCAACCCAAGTTCTTGCCCTTCAAGCCTTGTGGAAGACTCGGAGTTTTCTCCCGTAAGGGATAAAAGCCAGCCTGAGAGACCGGAGTTCTTTGCAGGAAGCTTAAAGAAGTTCTTGCCCTTCAAGCCTTGTGGAAGACTGGGAGTTTTATCCCATAAGGGATAAAAGCCAGCCTGAGAGACCCGGAGTTCTTTGCAGGAAGCAAGGCGTTCTATGCCTTTCAAGCCTTGTGGAAGACTCGGGAGTTTTATCCCGTGGGGATAAAAGCCAGCCTGAGAGACCGGAGTTCTTTGCAGGGAGCAAAGAAGTTCTATGCCCTTCCGAGCCTGTGGAAGACTCGGGAGTTTTATCCCGTAAGGGATAAAAGCCAGCCTGAGAGACCGGAGTTCTTTGCAGGAAGCAAAGAAGTTCTATGCCCTCCGAGCCTTGTGGAAGACTCGGGAGTTTTATCCAGTAAGGATAAAAGCCAGCCTGAGGAGACCGGAGTTCTTTGCAGGAAGCAAAAGTTCTTGCCCTTCAAGCCTTGTGGAAGACTCAAGAGTTTTATCCCGTAAGGGATAAAAGCCAGCCTGAGAGACCGGAGTTCTTTGCAGGAAGCAAAGAAGTTCTATGCCCCTTCGAGCCTTGTGGAAGACTACGGGAGTTTTATCCGTAAGGGATAAAAGCCAGCCTGAGAGACCGGAGTTCTTTGCAGGAAGCAAAGAAGTTCTATGCCCTTCGAGCCTTGTGGAAGACTCGGAGTTTTATCAGTAAGGGATAAAAAGCCAGCCTGAGAGACCGGAGTTCTTTGCAGGAAGCAAAGAAGTTCTTGCCCTTCAAGCCTTGTGGAAGACTCAAGAGTTTTATCCCGTAAGGGATAAAGTCAGCCTGAGAAGACCGGAGTTCTTTGCAGGAAGCAAAGAAGTTCTATGCCCTTCGAGCCTTGTGGAAGACTCGGGAGCTTTATCCCGTAAGGGATAAAAGCCAGCCTGAGAGACCGGAGTTCTTTGCAGGAAGCATGAAGTTCTTGCCCTTCAAGCCTTGTGGAAGACTCAAGAGTTTTATCCCGTAAGGGATAAAAAGCCAACCTGAGACCGGAGTTCTTTGCAGGAAGCAAAAAGGCGTTCTATGCCCTTCCCGAGCCTTGTGGAAGACTCGGGAGTTTTATCCTGTAAGGGATAAAAAGCCAGCCTGAGAAGACCGGAGTTCTTTGCAGGAAGCAAAAAGTTCTATGCCCTTGAGCCTTGTGGAAGACTCGGGAGTTTTATCCCGTAAGGGATAAAAGCCAGCCTGAGAGACCGGAGTTCTCTGCAGGAAGCAGGAGGGTCTGCTGAAGCCAATCGGGGCCCGCTCTGCTGCGCCCAAACCGTGGCTTATGCCAAAGGCGGGTTGGGTCAAATGCAGGGTTGGGGGTGGCCAGACCCATTCTCCCCTGCCCCGTGCTGACTTTTAGAGGGCGGGGGGCAAGGCCGAGAATGCCATGTCGGCCTTGAACCCCAAAGAGGTAGAAGAGGAAGAGGAGAAGGTGGAGGAAGAAAAGGTGGAAGAAGAGGAAGAGGAAAGGAAAGAGGAAGAAGGTGGAGGAAGAGGAAAGGGAAGAGGAGGAAGAGGAAGAAGGAAGAGGGGAAAGGAAGAGGAGGAAGAGGAAGAGGAAAGGAAAGAGGAAGAAGGTGGAGGAAGAGGAAGGGAAGAGGAAGAGAAGAGGAAGAGGAAGGGGAAGGAAGAGGAGGAAGAGGAAAGAGGAAGAGGAAGAGGAAGAAGGAAGAGAAGGAAGAAGGTGGAGGAAGAAGGAAGAGGGAAAGAGGAGGAAGAGGAAGGAGGGAAGAGGGAAGAAAGGAAGAAGAAGAGGAAGAGGAGGAAGAAGAAGGGGGAAGGAAAGAGGAAGAAGGTGGAAGAAGAGAGGAAAGGAAGAGGAGGAAGAGGAAGAAGAAGAGGGGAAAGGAAGAGGAGGAAGAGGAAGAGAGGAAAGGAAAGAGGAAGAAAGGTGGAAGAAGAGGAAAGGAAGAGGAGAAGAGGAAGAGGAAAGGAGAGGAAGAGGAAAGGAAAGGAAGAAGGTGGAAGAAGAGGAAAGGGAAGAGGAGGAAGAGGAAGAGAAGAGGAAGAGGAAGGAAGAAGGAGGAAGAGGAAAGGAAGAAGAGAAGAGGAAAAGAGAAGAGAGGAAAGGAAAGGAAGAGGAGGAAGAGGAAGAAGAAGAGGGGGAAAGGAAGAAGAGGAAGAAGAGAGGAGGAAAGGAAGAGGAAGAGGAGGAAGAGGAAGGAGGAAGAAGAAGAAGAAGAGGGGAAAGGAAAGGAGGAAAGGAAGAAGAAGAGGAAGAAAGGAAGAGGGAGGGAAGAGGAAGAGGAAGGAAGGAGGAAGAGGAAGAAGAAGGAGGGGAAAGAAGGAAGAGGACGGGGAAAGGAAGAAGAGGAAGAGGAAGAGGAGGAAAGGAAGAGGAGGAAGAGGAAGAAGAGGAAGGAAGAGGAAGAGGAAGAGGAAGAGGAAAGGAAGAGGAGGAAGAGGAAGAAGAAGAAGGAAAGAAAGAAGAGGGAGAGGAAGAGGAAGGAAGGAAGGAAGAGGAAGAAAGAAAGAAGAAAGAGGGAGGAAGAGAAAGGAAGAGGGAAGGAAGAGGGAGGAAGAGGGAAGAGGAGGAAGAAGGAAGAGGAGGAGGAAGAGGAAGAAGAAGAGGAGGAAGGAAGAAAGGAAGAGGAAGGAAGAGGAAGAGGAGGAAGGGAAGAGGAGGAAGAGGAAGAGGAGGGGAAAGGAAGAGGAGGAAGAGGAAAGGAGAGAGGAGGAAGGGAGGAAGAGGAGGAGGAGGAGGCCCGGGGGTCCTTGGGACAGGGGAGGAGGGGCTGAACCCCAAAGAGCGTCCAGGTTCCCATCCCGCTGCAGCCCCCCCTCCCTCCTCCCTCCCTCCCAGTTTCAACTCCCTACCCAGGAGGAGGGCAGGAGGGGACGATGGGCCTCGCGGGTGCGACAGAGAGTAGCCTTTCTCCTCCCGAGGGGTCGGCCCCGGATCCTCCCTTCCCACAAGCCGGCATCCGTTCCTAGGGAGGCAACGGGGAGATAACAAAGGGAAGAGCCAAATCAGAGCAAAAACGCATCAAAAAAAAGAAAAAGAAAAAAAGCGGGTTGGACTAGATGACCTTCCAGGGTCCCTTCCACCTCGGATGATCTGTGTTCCCTGTTCAGAGAAAAGGACTTGCTTTTCCTAGACAAGCCGCCCGCTCTCGGCCTCCGCTCTCTCGTTTTTTTTCAGAGCTCGACGTACGACCACCACGGAGTCCCCCCCACGCCCCATGTCCGCGTTAAAGCGAGACCGTCGCAAAGTGAGCTGTTTTCGCCCTTTCCTGCCCCCGTCGCGAAGAGGGCAATCGCCGCGTTGGTCGCCGTTCGTTCCCACGGGCATTAGAAAGTGGAATCGGGATAAGCTTGGCTGCGCCCGAAGGTCTCCACATAACGTCCGGAGACCGTCGTTCCTAGGAACGGCGGCACTAAGCGTTGGTTTTGGGGTCCCACGGTGGTTAAGTGTGACCAAAAAAACAACCAGTCCTAAAATCCAGAAAGTCCAGTGGAGAAAAGCATCACTGGGACCATCGCAAGTTTTTTGGGCTTTTGTTTTTAAGGGTCACTAAGCGAACCGTCGTAAGTCGAGACCGCTTTTAAAAGGTCCTCCGCCCCCTCAAAAAAATAAATTCCATTTCTAAAATTGCAATGATGGTGCTTTCAAAAAAGATGTTTTATGTTTTTATGTTTGGTTGGTTTAGGTTTGTTTTGAAAAACCGATCAAATTTGCAACTAAAAATAAAATAAAAATAAAAATAAAATGGCAATTCTACATTGGGACAAGCCAGGCTCTCAGATTTGGGGTGCAAATTCGGGGAATGAGCCGCCCCCTTCTTGAGATCCCTCTGCGAGGAGGAATTTGAGGAGGTCCCTTCTGTAGGGAGGCCCCTGGGAAGGAAAAGGTGAGGTTGGGCTAGATGACCTCTGAGGTCCCTTCCGAAGGCTTGTCCTCCTGTTTGAAGGGGTGCTCCAACCTGGGAGGTTTTTTAGAAGAGGCGAATAACTGAGCGGGTATAGAAAAGGGTTTGAAAAGGGTATATAGGGTCTGCTGCTCTTCTTCCTATTCCTTCTCCTCTTCCTCCTCTTCTTCCTCCTCCTCTTCCTTCTCTCCTCTTCCTCCTCCCCCTCCTACTTCTCCTCCTCTTCTTCCCCCTCTTCCTTCTCCTCCTCCTTGCTCTTCCTTCTCCTCTTCCTCCTCCTCTTCCTCCTCCTCCCCCCTCTTCCTCCTCCTCTTCCTTCTCCTCCTCCTCTCCTCTTCTTCCTCCCCTCCTCCTCCTCCTCCTCTCCCCTCCTCCTCCCCCTCCTCCTCCTCTTCTTCCTCCTCCTCCTCCTCCTCCTCTTCCTTCTCCCCTCTTCCTCCTCCTCCCTTCCCCTCCTCCTCCCTTCTCCTCCCTCCTCCTCTTCCTGCTCCACTTCCTTCTCCTCCTCCTCCTCTTCCCCCTCCTCCCCCTCCTCCTCCTCTTCTTCCTCCTCCTCCTCCTCCTCTTCCTCTCTCCTCCTCCTCCTCCTCCTCCTCTTCTTCCTCCTCCTCCTCTTCCTTCTCCTCTTCCTCCTCCTCTTCCTCCTCCCCTCCTCTTCCTCTTCTTCCTTCTCCTCTTCCTCTTTCTTCTCCTTCCTTTCTTCTCCTCTTCCTTCTCCTCTTCCTCCTCTTCCTCCTCGTCCTCTTCCTCCCTCCTCCCCTCCTCCTCCTTCTCCTCCTCCTCCTCCTCCTCCCCTTCCTTCTCCTCTTCCTCCCCCTCCTCCCCTGCTCCTCTTCTTCTTCTTCCTCCTCCTCCTCCTTCTCCTTCTCCTCTTCTCCTCTCTCCTCCTCTTCTTCCTCCTCGTCCTCTTCCTCCCTCCTCCTCCCTCCTCCTTCTGCTCCTCCTCTTCC
>NC_142025.1:122458656-122478656 GCF_049901735.1 Notechis scutatus
TCTTCCTCTACCTCCTCCTCCTCTTCTCCTCTTCCTCCTCTTCTCCTCTTCCACCTCCTCTGCCTCTTCCTCCCTCCTCTTCCTCCTCTCTCCTCCTCCTCTCCTCCTCTCCTCCTCCTCCTTCTTCCTCCTCTCCTCCTCCTCCTCTTCCTCCTCTCTCCTCTCTCTCCTCCTCTTCCTCTTCTCCTCTTCCTCCTCTTCTCTTCCTCCTGTCCTCCTCCTCTTCCTCCTCTCTCCTCCCTTCTCCTCCTCCTCCTCTTCTCTCCTCCTTCCTCTCCTCCTCTTCTCCTCTCCTCCTCCTTCTCCTCCTCCTCTTCCTCTACCTCCTCCTCCTCTTCTCCTCTTCCTCCTCTTCTCCTCTTCCACCTCCTCTCCTACCTCCTCCTCCTCCTCTTCCTCCTCTCTCCTCCTCCTCTTCCTCCTCCACTTCTCTCCTCCTCTTCTCTTCTTCCTCCTCCTCTCCTCTCTCCTCCTCTTCTCCTCTTCCTCCTCTTCTCCCTCTTCCTCCTTCTCTACCTCTTCCTCCTCCTCCTCCTCTTCTCCTCTCTCCTCCCTCCTCTGCTCCCGTCCCTCTTCTCCTCTCTCCTCTCTCCCTTCTCCTCTCCTCTCTCCTCCTCCTCTTCCTCTTCCTCCTCCTCTTCTCCTCTCCTTCTCCACCTCCTCCTACCTCTTCCTCCTCCTCTCCTCTCTTCCTCCTCCTCTCCTCCTCCTCCTCCTCTTCTCTTCCTCCTCCCCTTCTCCTCTCCTCTCTCCTCTTCCTCCTCCTCTCCTCCTCCTCTCCTCCTCTTCCTCCTGCTTCCTCCTTCCTCCTCCTCCTCCTCTCCTCTTCCACCTCCTCTACCTCTTCCTCCTCCTCTCCTCTTCCTCCTCTTCTCCTCCTCCTCCTCCTCTACCTCTTCTCCTCCTCCCTCTCCTCCTCTTCCTCCTCCTCCTCTTCTCCTCCTCCTCTTCCTCCTCCTCTCTTCCTCCTCCTCTTCTCCCTTCCTTCCTCTCCTCCTCTTCCTCCTCTTCTCCTCCTCCTCTTCCTCTACCTCTTCCTCCTCCCTCCTTCCTCTTCTTCTCTCTTCCTCCTCCTCTCCCTCTTCCTCCTCTTCTCCTCTTCCTCTTCCTCTTCCTCTTACCTCTTCCTCCTCCTCCTCTTTCTCTCTTCCTCCTCCTCCTCCTCCCTCCTCCCTCGGCCGGCTCGCTGCCTCCTCCTGGCCGCTGCGGCTTCCTCGGGTCTCCCGTTTTCTCCTCCCCCCCTTTTCCCGGCGCTGCTTCCCCGGCAGGAGCAGCTTCTGCAGCCGGATGGCAGGCAGGCAGGAAGTGAGGAGGAAGAGGATGAAGAGGAAGAGGAGGAGGAGGAGGAAAGCGGGGAAAGGCAGCCCCTGCCCCGGGGAGGAAGGTGAAGGGGGCAAGGAAGGGGGATCCCCCTCCCTCTCCTGCCCTCCCCGCAAGAGGGGAGAGCAGGGCCGGGCGAAGGAGGAGGAGGAGGGTGGGAGGGGTCCCGATTGGCACTGCTCCCCCTCTCTCTTCCTCCCCTCCCTCCTCCCACCCTCTTCCTCCTCCCCCCTCCCTCCCCACCCCTCTTCCTCCTCCCTCCTCCCCTCCCCACCCCTCTTCCTCCTCCTCCTCCCCCTCCTCCCCCACCCCTCTTCCTCCTCCCTCCTCCCTCCCCACCCCTCTTCCTCCTCCTCCTCCCCTCCCTCCCCACCCCTCTTCCTCCTCCCTCCCTCCCTCCCCACCCCTCTTCCTCCTCCTCCTCCCCCCTCCCTCCCCACCCCTCTTCCTCCTCCCCTCCCTCCCCACCCCTCTTCCTCCTCCTCCCCCCTCCCTCCCCACCTCTCTTCCTCCTCCCCTCCTCCCCTCCCCCCCCTCTTCCTCCTCTCCCCCTCCCTCCCCTCCCTCTTCCTCCTCTCTCCCCTCCCTCCCCACCCCTCTTCCTCCTCCCCCCTCCCTCCCCTCCCTCTTCCTGTCTGGGGCTACTTTGGGAGGGCACATGTAGGGGTTGGGGCTTGTTGGGGGTCCGAGCCCATCTTACAAATGTAAGTTTCCTGATAAATGCATGAACTGGTGTTGCACATCAGAACCTGCTATCTGTTCCGTCTCTCACTGGGCTTATATATTGTGGATCCCCAATGCAGTTGGTTTGTTTACTGTGATGTGTGAATCCTACAATCTATGAATCTTATGTTCTGCCTAATACTCTTTTATTGAGAATCTAGTGTAGTACTTGGGGTGTCATATTAGGCAGTCTCAGGTTCTAGTCTATTTTGACCACTGAAGCTGATTGTGTGAAAGCTCAATCTCTCTTAACCCAACAATCTTACAGAATTGTTGTAGAAAAAGGGGAGTATTGTACTATGTACATCGCCTTGGGTAACTGAATAAAAGGCATGACATACAGCAAACAAGTCAATACATACATTTGTGCAAAAAAAAAAAAAAAAAACTGGAGCTATACTCCTACTACCTTAGTTTTTCTCTTGCTTTTTCCAGACACTCTCTGAGAATAAGGTGGTCAGCAAAACCAGGCCAACCTATGACTTTTGTTTGGATTAAAATAGTTTTTAAAACCTACCCAAAATATCAGTAATGGCTGGAGAGGGGCAAACTTAATCCCAATGATCCAGTCACTGGCTTTGCTAAGGAATTTGCTTACTGCTTTATCAATTCCATTCAGGTATTTGGGACATCTGATCTATCTCTAACAAAGGCATCCACAGGCATGTCTTCAAAGAGGATCAAACTGTGTGTGTGTGTGTCCCCTGGGGGGCTCTTGGGGGGGATGGAGGGGGCCACAGATCCTGACCCGCAGATCCTGACCCACAGATGTTGACCCACAGATGTTGGGGGGTTAAAGGGCACCGTTGGGCCCCCCACCCACCCACCCATACAGATGTATAGGGAGCCCTGCCTCTAGGCCCAGGGAGGGAGGGAGGGGGCAGCCACCCACCCACCCCGCAGCCCAGAAGGGTGCAAGGGGAGGAGAGACAAGGAGGCCCTTCCCCACCTCTGCGTCCCATTGAACGTCCGTTTCCCTTTTCATGTCGCGCCACCCAAAATGGAATTGAAAAAATTTGGGGGAGTTTTATTTCCCCTGGCAGGGCCCGTTGTAACCCCGCTGCTCTCTCTTATTTTTTAAAATTTTTCTCCTCTAGTTCTGCAGCCATGAAGGGGGACTCCAGGCCCCATCATTCCTGTCCAGGGCGGGCAGGTGAGGTCAGCAACCTGTAAGTCCCATCGCTTCCTACTTCGGTTGTGTCGTTTGCCGGAGGGGGTGTGTGTCTTTCTGTCCTTGCGACACGCTCTTGCTGTCCTGAATAATGTGGGTTTTTGGGGGGATCATATGGAAGTCCATTTAAAAAAAAAAAAAAAGTCATTCTGGTGTTCTGGAAAGGAATTCCTCTTCCGTGTCATTTTCCTGTAAAACCATGGAAGCCCCTGAGAAATGATCTTGGAATAATACTGAAAGAAAATTATTTTCATTTATCCATGATTATATAAAGCTTTGGAGGGGGGGTATTTGTAGTCACACACAGTGCTTTCCCCCAGTGCTTTCCATTCAAAATGAAGACCGGGGAGGTTTTAATTCGGTTTATAAACTGTCCTCCCAGGGTTTGGTTTGTGGTCTAAAAGCAGACCGCGTGGACTACAACTCCCAGAGTCCCTCAGCCAGAAGACCGGGGGGTCTCCCAACCTTGGCCCCTTTTAAGACGCACTGTGAGACTACAACTCCCAGAGTCCCTCAGCCAGAAGACCAGGGGGTCTCCCAACCTTGGCCCCTTTTTAAGACGCGTGGACTACAACTCCCAGAGTCCCTCAGCCAGAAGACCGGGGGTCTCCCAACCTTGGCCCTTTAAGCCGTGGACTACAACTCCCAGAGTCCTCAGCCAGAAGACCGGGGGGTCTCCCAACCTTGGCCCCTTTTAAGACGCGTGGACTACAACTCCCAGTGTTCCTCAGCCAGAAGACCGGGGGGGTCTCCCAACCTTGGCCACTTTTAAGACGCCTGGACTACAACTCCCAGAGTCCCTCAGCCAGAAGACCGGGGGGTCTCCCAACCTTGGCCCCTTTTAAGACGCGTGGACTACAACTCCCAGAGTCCCTCAGCCAGAAGACCGGGGGTGTCTCCCAACCTTGGCCCCTTTTAAGACGCGTGGACTACAACTCCCAGAGTCCCTCAGCCAGAAGACCGGGGGTCTCCCAACCTTGGCCCCTTTTAAGACACGTGGACTACAACTCCCAGAGTCCCTCAGCCAGAAGACGGGGGCTCTTCCAACCTTGGCCACTTTGAAAACTTCTGGGACTTCAACTCCCAGAATTCCTCAGCCAGCAAAGCTGAATTCTGGGAGTTGAAGTCCACAAGTCTTTAAAAGGGGTGAAGGTTGGAAACCCCCTGGTCTAAAGCAGCTTGCCTATTATTGTGGACTTCAACTCCCACAATTCCTAAGCAGCTCTGTGTGTGTGTGTGTGTGTGTGTGTGTGTGTGTGTGTGTGTGTGTGTGTGTGTGTGTGTGTGTGTGTGTGTGTGTGTGTGTGTGTGTGTTTAAAATTATTATTAAAAATTATTATTAAAAATTATTATTATTATTTCATTATTATTATTAAACTGTCCTATTTTTTTTCCCATTCAAAATCTGGCTGTCATTCTCTTTATTAACTGCTCCCACCAAAGTTTTATTTGTAATCCCAGATCGGCCCCTTTAAGGCTTGGGAGGGGGGCGGACTTCCAACTCCTTGGCTGGGGAATTCTGGGAGTTGAAGTCCACCAGTTAAGTCTTTAAAAGGGGCCTGTGGGTCTCGCGGTGAGGAAATCACGGGGTTGGCCTGGATATTTTAAGGCATTTGTTTTTTGGAAAAAAAAAAAAAAAGATTCTTTCGCCAAAACCATGTGAAAATAGATGGGACTTGACCCCATTTGAGCCCAGCTGGCCACAAACAAAATAAATAAATAAAATAAAATAAATAAATAAAAATAAAAAAGAGCATTTCCCAAAATTATGTGAAAATAGATGGGACTTGACCCCATTTGAGCCCAGCTGGCCCCCAAAATAAATAAATAAGTAAATAAGTAAATAAATGAATAAATAAAGAAATAAATAAAAATAAAAAAGATTCTTTCCCCAAAACCATGTCAAAATAGATGGGACTGACCCCATTTCAGCCCAGCTGGCCACAAACAAAATAAAATAAATAAATAAAATAAAATAAAAATAAAAATAAAAAAGAGCATTTCCCAAAATTATGTGAAAATAGATGGGACTTGACCCCATTTGAGCCCAGCTGGCCCCCAAAATAAATAAACAAATAAATAAATAAATAAATAAATAAAAAGAGCATTTCCCAAAATTATGAAAATAGATGGGACTTGACCCCATTTGAGCCCAGCTGGCCACAAACAAAATAAAATAAATAAATAACATAAAATAAAAATAAATAAAAATAAAAAAGAGGATTTCCCAAAATTATGTGAAAATAGATGGGACTTGACCCCATTTGAGCCCAGCTGGCCACAAACAAAATAAAATAAATAAATAACATAAAATAAAAATAAATAAAAATAAAAAAGAGCATTTCCCAAAATTATGTGAAAATAGATGGGACTTGACCCCCATTTCAGCCCAGCTGGCCACAAACAAAATAAAATAAATAAATAAATAACATAAAATAAAAATAAAAAAGAGCATTTCCCAAAATTATGTGAAAATAGATGGGACTTGACCCCATTTGAGCCCAGCTGGCCACAAACAAAATAAAATAAATAAATCACATAAAATAAAAATAAAAAAAAATAAAAAAGAGCATTTCCCAAAATTATGTGAAAATAGATGGGACTTGACCCCATTTGAGCCCAGCTGGCCACAAACAAAATAAAATAAATAAATAACATAAAATAAAAATAAATAAAAATAAAAAGAGCATTTCCCAAAATTATGTGAAAATAGATGGGACTTGACCCCCATTTCAGCCCAGCTATACAAACAAAATAAATAAATAAAAAATAAAAATAAATAAAAATGAGCATTCCCAAAACCATGTGAAAATAGATGGGACTTGACCCCATTTGAGCCCAGCTGGCCACAAAAATAAAATAAAATAAAATAAAATAAATAAAAGAGCATTTCCCAACTTAAAGAGATTTTAAAAAAACATCCCCTTTGGAATTTGCAGGCGGCTGGAAAAAGCAAAGGGTGAGTCAGGCGTCAAAAATGCAGAATTCTTCCCTCCTTTTTAAGGTTGCGGATGGGGCAGTTTTCTTAAAAAGCTGGGTTGTTGTTGTTTTTTTTTGTGGAAAGGGGTGGCAGGGGGATTTTTATTCACGGATCCTCCGGGAATCCACCCTTGATGCAGGACTTCCAGAATCCGGCTCCTCAGAGGAGGAGGAGGAGGAGGAGGTGGTGGTCCTTGCTCCCGGAGAGACCTCCCACCTTCCCCAAATCTTATTTATTTATTTATTTGATTTGCCAATTGTTTACAAGATAATAAGTATAATATAAATATAAATCGGGCGCTTGAAGCTCCCCCCCCCCCCCTGAGACACCCCCCCCCAAACCCAAGTCGTCTGAAATCGTCCCCGTGAGTCGAGGTCCCCAAGCAAACCTGGCTACCTTCCCCTGCAGGTGTAGCCTTCCATCCCCGAGCCCCTGCCAAGGGCAATTGACCCCCACACACACACACACACACACACACACACACACACACACCCCAGGTAGGACAATCTCCTGCAACCTCCCCAGCCAGGAGCCAGAGGAGGGCCCGGTTGGAGTGCAACTACCAGGAGGCGACCCGAGAGCCAAGCTTTCCAAGCCCAGGCAGCCAAGAAGGCCAAAGCCAGACTTATAATCCCAGCAAGAGAAAAAAAAGGGAAAAAAAATAACCTTCTTGGGGTGTTTTGCGCGCGTGTGTGTGTGTGTGTGTGTGTGTATGTATGTATGTATGTATGTGTGTGTGTGTGTATATATATATATATATATATATTGATTTGCCAATTGTTTACAAGATAATAAGTATAAGTGTATACATAGTTGTGAATACATGAAATGGTTACATATAAGAAAAATAAAGAAGACTAAGAGAAACAATAGGACAGGGGCGGTAGGCACGTTGGTGCGTTATGCACACCCCTACAGACCTCTTAGGAAAGGGGTGAGGTCCATAGTAGACAGTCTAAGTTTTTGGGGTTTGGGGAAGAAACTACAGAGTCGGGTAGAGTATTCCAGACGTTGACCACTCTATTGCTGAAGTCGTATTTTCCGCCATCAAGTTTGGTGCGGTTAACTTTGAGTTTGTATCTATTGTGTGCTCTTGTGTTGTTATGGTTGAAGCTGAAGTATTCATTGACAGGTAGGACATTGCAATGTATGATTTTATATACCATACTTTTTACCCCCGGGCCCCATACTGTGCCAGATCACAACCTGCTGATAATTAATTTGGGGGAGGGGCTAATTTCATTCAGGCCTATAAAACATGCTGGGACTTCCTATTGGGAGGCCGATTGTTGGAGAAACAGGGTACCATGCGTAATTCAAGGTTTTCTAGTTCTAGAATTTGAGTCTGGTCATAAGGTCTTCTGCAACGAGTAGAGGAGTGGAGAACTCTTCTCGTGAAATATTTCTGGACTTTCTCAATTGTGCTAATATCAGATACGTAATGTGGGTTCCAGACTGATGAACTGTATTCGAGTATTGGTCTAGCAAATGTTTTGTATGCTCTGGTTAGTAGTGTGATATTACCAGAGAAAAAGCTACGTAGGATTAGGTTAACAACTCTTAATGCCTTTTTGGCTATGTATATGTGTGTGTGTGTGTTGTTACCAACCACAGGAAACAATCTTGCTAACAAAAAGAATGCCTTCCATTCTCTCCACCTTACCCAAAACCAAATCGCTCGCCAGGAAACTGTGACAAACAAAAAGAAAACCACAAGTTGGCTTTATATGTGGTGGACTTGTGAGGACGCTCCAAAAAATATTGGACTAAAATCCGCATGGGGTTGGAAAAAAAAAAATGACAAAGAAACGTATAGATTCGAAACCGGAGTTCTTTTTATTGGGAATCTTACCGGATACGCATAGAGTAAAGATTTGAAATACCTGATTGGAAATGTGTTTAACAGCGGCTAGGATTGTATTCGCTAAAAACGGGAAGAGTGAGAAAATACCGTCGCAGGAAGAAATTATGAAGAAAATATCGGAAGGTGTTGAGATGAGTAGATTGACGTTTGAAATGAGAGAGCAAGAGGATAAACAATTTTAGGAAATTTGGGGTCTTTTTTATCAGTGGCTAGATGACAAAAAATACGATAATAGAATATTTAGAAAGTTAGATAGCAAGGAATACCTTTATTTTTTTCTTTTCTTTCTTTTTTTTTTTGATAAAAGTTTTATTGATTTTAACAACAAATAAAAACACATAAAACATGAAACATAACATAAAAACATCATCATTCTTCATAAATTTACAGACAGTGTATCGGTTGGTTTGCCACTCCTTTTTGTGCATCCATTTCATAGTCATCATAATAATTATATTACATAATAACTCATATTATCAATCAACAATTATATATCTTAATATCATTATTAAACAATCATTTGACTATAATTTTACTAATTCATACTTAAGCGAGATACCTATAATTTAGTTAATTTATTTTATAACAGATCGTAAAATCATACCAAATCTATCTTAATAAAATATTCTAAAAATGTTATCAAAACCAAAAAAAAATGTATATTCGTTATTTCCTAGGTTTCTAAATATTCTATTATTATATTGTATTATCTAACCAATTTTTTCTTTTTTTAAATTTTTTCTTTTCACTATGTTATTTGATATTATATCTATAAAGTGTTTTTTTTTTGGATAGATTTGGTATGATTATATGATTTGTTATAAATCAACTGTTTAAAGTATTGTTCTCTCATTAAGCATGAATGATTAAAAGTATCGTCAGATGATTTATTAATAGCGATATCAGGATATATAAGTTTGGATTGACAATATGAGTTGTTATGTAATGTAACTGCAATTGAGGCTACGAAATGAATGCACAAAACCGACGAACCAACCGACACGCTGTACGTACATAAGAGAGTTGATGTTTTAATGTTTTGTCTTGTTTGTTTGTAGAAAATCAATAAAATTGTTTTCAAAAAAAAAAGAAAGAAAGAAACCACGTTGGCTTTATAAAGGATTCCCCTCCCCGCTTTGAGTCCGAAGAGTCCTTGGGTGCCCGGGAAAGGAGTCCGCAGCTACAGGATTCCCCCCACCGCCGCCACCGCGCTCGATCGTAATAATTCTGCGTGTTTCGTCCTCTCTCTTTTCAATCGTCCAGCCTGCTTTGGGACATCCTCTTTGACAAGCCTTGTTTCCCAAACCTAGCTTTTTGCAGCCTGGGAGCAGCCGCCAATCGGAGCAATCAATCCCCTCCCGCCCCAAGTGGACGGAATAGCAGCTGCTTGGTAAAGCAGGAGTAACCTTTGACTCTCCGTGACTACCTCGTTTACCTTACGCCTTCAAACACCGAGGACTTCACGACCTCCAAACGGACGACTCGGCTGCCCGGTGACCTGTTATCCGCGATTTGAGACCACCGATTTCTATCCAGGAATGGATTTATCGGTGGCGTCATTCGATTCATGGTTTGGATGGATTCGGGGGTTTCGTGCAAACGGGGGTGACTGCTTGGATCAGGGTCAAAGATCGGGATTCGTGTGTCATTTCATTGATCGGTAAAAGGAGCACTTGGGTGAATTGAACTGACCGGTGTGATTAGCGATGAGTGTTAATTCATCGATGAGGCTGATTGTTTTCTTAGCAAAGCTCTTGGACTAGAGAGATTATTGTCATGGATTGATTGGTATGATATTGGCTATATGGATTAGCCCAAATGGGTTCATCGAGCAAGTTAATCGACGTTACTATCTCAACAAACCTACCATGGCAAGAAAAAAACAACGAAAAATCCAATGCCAAACCACAACCTAAAGAGAAAGAAATCCCCACCAATGAACCACAAGTCTCCTGCACATGCCTTATATGCCATAAAACTCTAAAGCAGTGGCCCCCAACCTTTTTTGTACCACGGACCGGTACCGGCATCACAAAATGATCCACGGACCGCTACCGGCATCAGCACGCACGACCAAGGCAAGGCGAGCCGAGCGACCGGCCAGCCAGCCGTTCCCCCGCTTCTCCCCGCCACCTTCAACTCCTCCTTTGTACCTTCTCGCGGTCGATGAGCTTTTCGGGCTCTTTCTTAATCTCCTCCTGAGTAACGCGAGACTCCACCGCCATCGGGACGGCTCTTCGTTCGAATCCGCCCCCCCACCTCTTCAACGAAACTAAGGCGCGAGGAGGATTCCTTCAGCACCCAAACGCCGCTTTCCATCCAACCGACGACCGACAAGCACTTTCTCAAGCGCCGTCGAAACAAGATGGCGGCGCGCAGGCAAAGTAGGCGGCCCGGTACAAAATGATCCACGGACCAGTCCCGGTCCGGGGCCCGGTGGTTGGGGACCCCTGCTCTAAAGGATAATGACAATTCCACCAAATGTTTCCTATGTCACAACTACGCTCATCATGGCTGTTTGGGATTAACCAAGCAAACAATTCAATTCCTAGAATCGTCCAGCTATTTTCAATATTTCCGCCCATCATGCAGACCCAAACTGCCCGATTTGAAAGAGGCGATACCATAGAAACACAAATAACATCCCTTGACACCATAGTAGCATCCCTGGACACTTTTAAAAGAAAGATGAACTAACCTTGGGGGAAAAAAAAAAGACACAGCACAAAAACCCGAACATCCAATAGCTACAAACCACATCCACAAAAAAACCCCCATAAATCCAACAAATAATGACATCCCAATCCTCGTCAGAGAAGCCGTCGAGCATGAACGGAAGCGTCCAAACGCCATCTCATTTGGACTGGAGGACATCAATGACAAGGATGACATCACAATCATCCGCAACATCATCGGTGACCATCAAGCATCAATCATCTCCCCTGATGAAATACTTGTCATTTCCCGCATCGGCCCAGAGCTCAAATACGGAGACGGCTCGGTGGCCACACGCTTCTGCAGGGTCATTTGCAAAAACGAATCAAGCAAACGTAAATTCATTTCATACTATAAATTCACTCGCCAAAAGCAACACCGACCATACGAACCTCCACTCTCGCCCTGACCTAACGGCGCAGCAACGTGTCCGCTCCCGTGAACTCTGCACAGAACTCACAAAACGTCTAGACAACGGAGAGAAGGACCTGTATATTGACTACCGTGCTGACCGTATCAAAAGAAAGTCACACAACCCACAACTCAGCATCCAACCCGACTTCAAGCAATCCACCATCACCCAAGACTAGGCACGCACGCCCCTAACTACCTCAATTCCAACTACAGCTGGCCTTAAATGCAAGCTACTCAATGTAAGAAAGCCTTGTGAATAAAATACCTGAATTTCTCCTCTTACTAAATACGGCTAAATTCGACATCGTATTTGTCTGGGAAACGTGGCTCAACGCATCTGTCCCTGACTCCATTTCCACAGTAAGAGACCATCATGTTTACCGATCAGATCGTGAAATCCGTAGAGGAGGTGGTGTTGCTATCTTCTATAAAAAGTCCTTACATCTAAAAAACATCCAAGTTACCCAAGAGCTTGCTCTTCCTGAGACCATCCTTAAATATCACATTTCGATTCTTACTACGTTACAGAGCCCCTAACTATGACATCGAATATGTAAACAAGCTAAATTCACTACTAACAGGAGCAACATCTTGCCCACAAACTTTTATCTTTCTTGGTGACTTCAATGTACCTCACGTTAACTGGACCCTAAACGAATGTAAAAATTGAACCCATACCTGCAACTTTCTACAATGCAAATCTGGGACTAGAACAACTAGTAACCAACAACACTAGACTTAACAACTGCCTCGATCTCATCGTCTGCAATA
The DNA here is from genome assembly GCF_049901735.1 of Notechis scutatus. NCBI lineage: Eukaryota > Metazoa > Chordata > Lepidosauria > Squamata > Elapidae > Notechis > Notechis scutatus. The sequence continues at coordinate 122,470,615 of NC_142025.1, forward strand.
GTTTGGATTCAATTTACGGAATACAAATTAAAGAACCCTTTTCCAACAGTGACCACAACGTGATTGACTTTTGTCTCAACATACGTCCACACAAAAATCATCAAGGTTAATCGCGCCAAACTTGAATGCAGGAAATACGACTTCAGCAATAATAGAGTGGTCAATGTCTGGAATCCTCTACCTGACTCTGCGGTTTCTTCCCCAAACCCCAAAAACTTTAACCTTACACTTTCTACTATTGACTTCACCCCTTTCCTAAGAGGTCTGTAGGGGGCGTGCATAAGCGCACCAACGTGCCTACCGTCCCTGTCCTATTGTTTCTCTTAGTCTTCTTTTATTTTTCTTATATGTACCCATTTCATGTATTCATGACTATGTTTTTACTTATACCGTCCCTGTCCTATTGTTTCTTTTTATTTTTCTTATATGCATCCATGTATTCATAACCATGTTTATACTTATACCGTCCCTGTCCTATTATTTCTTTTATTTTTTTTCTTATATGTACCCATTTCATGTATTCATAACTATTTTTACTTATACCGTCCCTGTCCTATTGTTTCTTTTTATTTTTCTTATATGCATCCATGTATTCATAACCATGTTTATACTTATACCGTCCCTGTCCTATTATTTCTTTTATTTTTTTTCTTATATGTACCCATTTCATGTATTCATAACTATTTTTACTTATACCGTCCTTGTCCTATTGTTTCTTTTTATTCTTCTTATATGCATCCATGTATTCATAACCATGTTTATACTTATACCATCCCTGTCCTATTATTTCTTTTATTTTTTTTCTTATATGTATCCTCTATGTATCTTATATATATTTCTTCAATGCATTTCATGTATTCATAACCATGTTTATACTTATACCGTCCCGTCCTATTGTTTCTTTTTTATTTTTCTTATATGTATCCATGTATTCATAACCATGTTTATACTTATACCGTCCCGTCCTATTGTTTCTTTTTATTTTTCTTATATGCATCCATGTATTCATAACCATGTTTTTACTTATACCGTCCCTGTCCTATTGTTTCTTTTTATTTTTTTTCTTATATGTACCCATTTCATGTATTCATAACTATGTTTATACTTATACCGTCCCTGTCCTATTGTTTCTTTTTATTTTTCTTATATGCATCCATGTATTCATAACTATGTTTATACTTATACCATCCCTGTCCTATTGTTTCTTTTATTTTTCTTATATGCATCCATGTATTCATAACCATGTTTATACTTATACCGTCCCTGTCCTATTGTTTCTTTTTATTTTTCTTATATGCATCCATGGATTCATAACTATGTTTATACTTATACCATCCCTGTCCTATTGTTTCTTTTATTTTTCTTATATGCATCCATGTATTCATAACCATGTTTATACTTATACCATCCCTGTCCTATTATTTCTTTTATTTTTTTTCTTATATGTATCCTCTATGTATCTTATATATATTTCTTCAATGCATTTCATGTATTCATAACCATGTTTATACTTATACCGTCCCCGTCCTATTGTTTCTTTTTATTTTCTTATATGCATCCATGTATTCATAACCATGTTTTTACTTATACCGTCCCTGTCCTATTATTTCTTTTTATTTTTTTCTTATATGTATCCTCTATGTATCTTATATATATTTCTTCAATGCATTTCATGTATTCATAACCATGTTTATACTTATACCGTCCCCGTCCTATTGTTTCTTTTTATTTTTCTTATATGCATCCATGTATTCATAACTATGTTTATACTTATACCATCCCTGTCCTATTGTTTCTTTTATTTTTCTTATATGCATCCATGTATTCATAACCATGTTTATACTTATACCATCCCTGTCCTATTATTTCTTTTATTTTTTTTCTTATATGTATCCTCTATGTATCTTATATATATTTCTTCAATGCATTTCATGTATTCATAACCATGTTTATACTTATACCGTCCCCGTCCTATTGTTTCTTTTTATTTTTCTTATATGCATCCATGTATTCATAACCATGTTTTTACTTATACCGTCCCTGTCCTATTATTTCTTTTTATTTTTTTTCTTATATGTATCCTCTATGTATCTTATATATATTTCTTCAATGCATTTCATGTATTCATAACCATGTTTATACTTATACCGTCCCCGTCCTATTGTTTCTTTTTATTTTTCTTATATGCATCCATGTATTCATAACCATGTTTATACTTATACCATCCCTGTCCTATTATTTCTTTTATTTTTTTTCTTATATGTATCCTCTATGTATCTTATATATATTTCTTCAATGTATTTCATGTATTCATAACCATGTTTATACTTATACCGTCCCTGTCCTATTGTTTCTTTTTATTTTTCTTATATGCATCCATGTATTCATAACTATGTTTATACTTATACAGTCCCTGTCCTATTGTTTCTTTTTATTTTTCTTATATATATCCATGTATTCATAACTATTTTTACTTATACCGTCCCCGTCCTATTGTTTCTTTTTATTTTTCTTATATGTATCCATGTATTCATAACTATGTTTATACTTATACCGTCCCTGTCCTATTGTTTCTTTTTATTTTTCTTATATGCATCCATGTATTCATAACCATGTTTATACTTATACCGTCCCTGTCCTATTGTTTCTTTTTATTTTTCTTATATATATACATGTATTCATAACCATGTTTTTACTTATACCGTCCCTGTCCTATTGTTTCTTTTTATTTTTCTTATATGCATCCATGTATTCATAACTATGTTTTTACTTATACCGTCCCTGTCCTATTGTTTCTTTTTATTTTTCTTATATGCATCCATGTATTCATAACCATGTTTATACTTATACCGTCCCTGTCCCATTGTTTCTTTTATTTTTCTTATATATATACATGTATTCATAACCATGTTTATACTTATACCGTCCCTGTCCTATTGTTTCTTTTTATTTTTCTTATATGCATCCATGTATTCATAACTATGTTTATACTTATACGGTCCCTGTCCTATTGTTTCTTTTTATTTTTCTTATATGCATCCATGTATTCATAACTATGTTTATACTTATACCGTCCCTGTCCCATTGTTTCTTTTATTTTTCTTATATATATCCATGTATTCATAACTATGTTTATACTTAGACCGTCCCTGTCCTATTGTTTCTTTTTATTTTTCTTATATGCATCCATGTATTCATAACTATGTTTATACTTATACGGTCCCTGTCCTATTGTTTCTTTTTATTTTTCTTATATATATCCATGTATTCATAACTATGTTTTTACTTATACCGTCCCTGTCCTATTGTTTCTTTTTATTTTTCTTATATGCATCCATGTATTCATAACTATGTTTTTACTTATACCGTCCCTGTCCTATTGTTCCTTTTATTTTTCTTATATGTATCCATGTATTCATAACCATGTTTATACTTATACCATCCCTGTCCTATTATTTCTTTTATTTTTTTCTTATATGTACCCATTTCATGTATTCATAACTATTTTTACTTATACCGTCCCTGTCCTATTGTTCCTTTTATTTTTCTTATATGTATCCATGTATTCATAACCATGTTTATACTTATACCATCCCTGTCCTATTATTTCTTTTATTTTTTTCTTATATGTACCCATTTCATGTATTCATAACTATTTTTACTTATACCGTCCCTGTCCTATTGTTTCTTTTTATTTTTTTTGTTATATGTACCCATTTTATGTATTCATAACTATGTTTTTACTTATACCGTCCCTGTCCTATTGTTCCTTTTATTTTTCTTATATGTATCCATGTATTCATAACTATGTTTATATTTATACCATCCCTGTCCTATTGTTTCTTTTTATTTTTATATGTATCCATTTTATGGATTCATAACTATGTTTATACTTATACCTGTTATCTTATCATCGCTTGACAAAATAAAAATAAAAAATAAAAAATAAAATTCCCCAGCTGGGAGTTGGAAGTCCCACAAGTCTTCAAAGGGGCCAATCTGGGACAGCTTTAGAACCCCCCCCCCAAAAAAAACCAAAACTCTGGGGGAGCAGTTCATAAACACAATTGAAACACAATTTTGAATGGAAGGTTCCCTCCCCCCCAAAAAAACACACAAACTGGGGAACAAAAAAAAACAAAACAAAACAGCACAGCCAGCTGGGGAATTCTGGGAGTTGAAATCCACAGGTCTCCAAAGTTGTACGCCTCTGGTACGAGGCACTTTTGGAAAAGGGGATCGGACTAGTAGACCTCCCGAGGTCCCTTCCACTCCGAGGGTTGTTTGCTGCAGGGAAAGGGGGAAAGATGCCTTCCCCCCACCCCCCCCAATATTCTGGCCAGCCTCGTAGGGCCCCTTGTGGGCGAGATCCTTGGGAGGGGGGGACGATTGACTTTGGGGTGTCAGGAAAGGCCTTTGGCCATGCGACCTTCGGCACAACGTGGCTTCCTCCCAAGGCTGTGTGCAGTGGTGTGTGTTTGCAGGTGTGTGTGTGTGTCCGTCCCACACACAATGAGGCAGCTGAAACAAAAGAGGCCGATCCTTCCCGTCAGGATCCTTTTGGATCCAAGCCTGAAGAGGAAGCTGCCTCCGCGGATAGGAGGAGGAAGAGGAGGAGGAGGAGGATGGTCAGGGTTGATGTGGTTGCTCCTGCAAAGGGGAGAGAGAATCGCTTGGGAACTGGCTGGACCAGGGTGTTTTTTGGGGGAGATGTGGGGGTGTTGTTGGGGGAAAGAGATACCCGAAGGATGCCAACTTGAAAAAGGGGGTCTAATAAAAACAGGTGTTTTTTTTTAAAGGGTCTAATAAAAACAATTTTTTTTTTTAAAAAAAAGGGGTCTAATAAAAACAGATTTTTTTAAAAAAAAGGGTCTAATAAAAACAGATTTTGTAAAAAAAGGGTCTAATAAAAACAGATTTTTTTTAAAAAAGGGGTCTAATAAAAACAATTTTTTTTAAAAAAAGGGTCTAATAAAAACAGATTTTGTAAAAAAGGGTCTAATAAAAACAGATTTTTTTAAAAAAGGGTCTAATAAAAACAGATTTTGTAAAAAAAAAGGGTCTAATAAAAACAGATTTTTTTTAAAAAAAAGGGTCTAATAAAAACAGATTTTTTTAAAAAAGAGGGCTAATAAAAACAGATTTTTTTAAAAAAAAGGGGTCTAATAAAAACAGATTTTTTTAAAAAGCGGGTCTAATAAAAACAATTTTTTTTTAAAAAGGGTCTAATAAAAACAGATTTTGTAAAAAAAAAGGGGTCTAATAAAAACAGATTTTGTAAAAAAAAGGGGTCTAATAAAAACAGATTTTTTTAAAAAAGGGTCATAAAAACAGATTTTTTTAAAAAAAAGGGTCTAATAAAAACAGATTTTTTTAAAAAAGGGTCTAATAAAAACAGATTTTGTAAAAAAGGGTCTAATAAAAACAGTTTTTTTTAAAAAAGGGTCTAATAAAAACAGATTTTTTTAAAAAAAGGGGTCTAATAAAAACAGATTTTGTAAAAAAAGGGTCTAATAAAAACAGATTTTTTTAAAAAAAAAGGGTCTAATAAAAACATATTTTTTTAAAAAAGGGGTCTAATAAAGTTTTTTTTTTTTAAAAGGGTCTAATAAAAACAGTTTTTTTTAAAAAAAGGGTCTAATAAAAACAGATTTTGTAAAAAAAAGGGGGTCTAATAAAAACATTTTTTTTAAAAAAAAGGGTCTAATAAAAACAGATTTTTTTTAAAAAAAGGGTCTAATAAAAACAGATTTTTTTTAAAAAAGGGTCTAATAAAAACAGATTTTTTTAAAAAAGGGGTCTAATAAAAACAGATTTTTTTAAAAAAAGGGTCTAATAAAAACCGCACCAAACTTGATGGCAGGAAATACGACTTCAGCAATAACAGAGGGGTCAATGTCTGGAATCCTCTACCTGACTCTGTGGTTTCCTCCCCAAACCCCAAAAACTTTAACCTCAGACTGTCTACTATGGACCTCACCCCTTTCCTAAGAGGTCTGTAAGGGGGCGTGCATAAGTGCACCAACCTGCCTACTGTCCCTGTCCTATTGTTTCTCTTATTCTTCTTTTATTTTTCTTATATGTACCCATGTATTCATAACTATGTTTATCCTTATACCGTCCCTGTCCTATTGTTTCTTTTTATTTTTCTTATATGTATCCATGTATTCATAACTTATGTTTTCACTGATACCTATGATCTTGTAAGCAATCGACAAACCAAATAAACTAACTAAATAAATAAATAGATAACAGGGCATCAGAGTTGAAAGGGACCTTCGAGGTCATCTAGTCCAACCCCCCTGGCCCAAGCGGGAGGCCCTACACCATTTCTGACAGAAGGCAAGTCCAGTCTCTTCTTGAAAGTCTCAAAGGATGAAGCGCCCACAACTTCTGAAGGGAACTTCTATTCCATGGGTTTATTTCCAGGTTGACTCTCTCCTTGTTCGGTTTCCATCCATTGTTCCTTGTCTGGTGCCTTGGAGAATAGCTTGACACCCCCCACCCCACCCCTCCTCTCTGGGGCAGCCCCTCAAATATTGGAAGGCTGCTCTCCTGCCTCCCCTGGTCCTTTTTTTTCCCTTAAAATCAGATTATGAGTTGGAAGGGACCTTGTAGGTCATCTAGTCCAACCCCCTCTGCCCTCAAATATTGGAAGGCTGCTGTCCTGCCTCCCCTGGTCCTTTTGTTCCTTCAAATCAGATGAAAGTCAGAGGAACAGAGTTGGAAGGTACCTTATAGGTCATCTAGTCCAACCCCCTGCCCTCAATATTGGAAGGCTGCTCTCCTGTCTCCCCTGGTCCTTTTGTTCCTTAAAATGAGATGAAAGTCAGATGAACAGAGTTGGAAGGGACCTTGTAGGTCATCTAGTCCAACCCCTTCTGCCCTCAAATACTGGAAGGCTGCTCTCCTGTCTCCCCTGGTCCTTTTGTTCCTTCAAATCAGATGAAAGTCAGAGGAACAGAGTTGGAAGGTACCTTATAGGTCATCTAGTCCAACCCCTCTGCCCTCAAATACTGGAAGGCTGCTGTCCTGCCTCCCTGGTCCTTTTGTTCCTTCAAATCAGATGAAAGTCAGAGGAACAGAGTTGGAAGGGACCTTGTAGGTCATCTAGTCCAACCCCCTCTGCCCTCAAATATTGGAAGGCTGCTGTCCTGCCTCCCTGGTCCTTTTGTTCCTTCAAATCAGATGAAAGTCAGAGGAACAGAGTTGGAAGGTACCTTATAGGTCATCTAGTCCAACCCCTCTGCCCTCAAATACTGGAAGGCTGCTCTCCTGTCTCCCCTGGTCCTTTTGTTCCTTAAAATCAGATGAAAGTCAGATGAACAGAGTTGGAAGGGACCTTGGAGGTCATCTAGTCCAACCCCCTTCTGCCCTCAAATACTGGAAGGCTGCTCTCCTGTCTCCCCTGGTCCTTTTGTTCCTTCAAATCAGATGAAAGTCAGAGGAACAGAGTTGGAAGGGACCTTGTAGGTCATCTAGTCCAACCCCCTGCCCTCAATATTGGAAGGCTGCTCTCCTGTCTCCCCTGGTCCTTTTGTTCCTTAAAATCAGATGAAAGTCAGATGAACAGAGTTGGAAGGGACCTTGTAGGTCATCTAGTCCAACCCCCTTCTGCCCTCAAATACTGGAAGGCTGCTCTCCTGTCTCCCCTGGTCCTTTTGTTCCTTCAAATCAGATGAAAGTCAGAGGAACAGAGTTGGAAGGGACCTTGTAGGTCATCTAGTCCAACCCCCTCTGCCCTCAAATATTGGAAGGCTGCTCTCCTGTCTCCCCTGGTCCTTTTGTTCCTTCAAATCAGATGAAAGTCAGATTAGCAGAGTCGGAAGGGACCTTGTAGGTCATCTAGTCCAACCCCTCTGCCCTCAAATACTGGAAGGCTGCTCTCCTGCCTCCCCTGGTCCTTTTGTTCCTTCAAATCAGATGAATGTCAGATTCACAGAGTTGGAAGGTACCTTATAGGTCATCTAGTCCAACCCCCACCCTCAACTATTGGAAGGCTGCTCTCCTGCCTCCCCTGGTTCTTTTGTTCCTTCAAATCA
>NC_142025.1:122483656-122495629 GCF_049901735.1 Notechis scutatus
TCTCCCTCCTCCTACTCCTCCTCCTCTTTCTTCTCCCTTCTCCCTCTTCTTCTCCCTTCACCACCTCCTCCTCCTCCTCCTTCTTCTCCCTTCTCCCTCTTCTTCTCCCTTCACCACCTCCTCCTCCTCCTCCTCCTCCTTCTTCTCCCTTCTCCCCTCTTCTTCTCCCTCCTCCTACTCCTCCTCCACTTTCTTCTCCCTTCTCCCTCTTCTTCTCCCTTCACCCACCTCCTCCTCCTCCTTCTTCTTCTCCCCCTTCTCCCTTCTCCCTCTTCTTCTCCCTCCTCCTACTCCTCCTCCTCTTTCTTCTCCCTTCTCCCTCTTCTTCTCCCTTCACCTCCTCCTCCTCCTCCTCCTCCTCCTCCCTTCTCCCTCTTCTTCTCCCTTCACCTCCTCCTCCTCCTCCTCCTCCTCCTCCTCCTCCTCCTCCTTCTTCTTCCTTCTTCTTCTTCTTCTTGGACCTGATCGGGGTGGGATTGACCCAAGAGACATCTAGGGAGAAGAAGGGCTGCTCTCCTAGGAGGAGGAGGAGGAGGAGGAGGAGGAGGAGGAGGAGGAGGAGGCAGCCCTCAGGGTTCCCTTCACTTCCCCCACCCCCTCAGCTGCGCCTTTCCCTCCGGTCAGGTTCGGGAGCCCCAGGAACCTGTTGGAGCGGTCTTTCCAACTTGGGCGAGGAGGAGAAGCGATGGCGGGGTGGCGGTAGGGCTTCGGAGGGGGTGCCTGGCCTGGGACGCCTCACGTGGTGGTGGTGGCCCAGAGGAGGATGTCTTCAAGCCTTGGCAGGAGAAAGACAGGCAGGAGGTTAGAAGGGAGGGAGGGAGGGAGGGAAGGCTGGGGGGGAGGAAGGAGCCCGTTCCTCTGAACTTCAGGCTGACTTCATTAACATCCCCCCCGCCAGGCCCTGCTTTGCATTAGAATAGCCTTCCTTGCTAAGACACCTGCTAGCAAAAGACTGCAGGCCGACAGTACATATTTCATTCCATTCCTTCGTTCCTTCGTTCCTTCGTTGCTTCATTCATTCATTTGTTCCTTCATTTATTCACTTGTTCCTTCATTTGTTCGTTCATTCATTCATTCATTTGTTCCTCCATTCATTTGTTCATTCATTTGTTCCTTCGTTCGTTCATTCGTTTGTTCATTCATTCATTCATTTGTTCATTCATTCATTTGTTCCTTCCTTCATTTGTTCCTTCCTTCATTCCTTCATTCATTCATTTGTTCATTCGTTTGTTCATTCATTCCTTCATTCCTTCATTCCTTCCTACCTTCCTTCCTTCCTTCCTTCCTTCATTTGTTCATTCATTCATTCATTTTTTCATTCGTTTGTTCCTTCATTCGTTCATTCATTTGTTCCTTCATTCGTTCATTTGTTCCTTCATTTATTCATTTGTTCATTCGTTTCTTCATTCATTCATTGCTTCATTCGTTCATTTGTTCCTTCATTCATTCATTTGTTCATTCATTCATTTGTTCCTTCCTTCATTCATTTGTTCATTCGTTCGTTCATTCATTCCTTCATTTGTTCATTCCTTCCTTCATTCATTCATTTGTTCATTCATTCATTCATTTGTTCATTTGTTCATTCGTTCATTCGTTCATTCATTTGTTCCTTCATTCGTTCATTTGTTCCTTCATTTATTCGTTCATTCGTTTCTTCATTCATTCCTTCCTTCATTCGTTCATTTGTTCCTTCATTTATTCATTTGTTCATTCGTTTGCTCGTTCATTCATTCATTCATTTGTTCATTCCTTCCTTCCTTCATTTGTCCATTCATTCGTTCATTCCTTCCTTCCTTCATTCATTTGTTCATTCATTCATTCCTTCATTCATTCGTTCATTCATTCATTCATTTGTTCCTTCATTCATTTGTACATTCGTTCCTTCATTCATTTGTTCATTCCTTCCTTCCTTCATTCATTTGTTCATTCGTTCATTCCTTCCTTCCTTCCTTCCTTCATTTGTTCATTCATTCATTCATTCGTTCCTTCATTCATTCGTTCATTCGTTTGTTCATTCGTTCCTTCATTCCTTCATTCGTTCATTCCTTCCTTCGTTCCTTCCTTCCTTCATTCATTCATTTGTTCATTCGCTTGTTCATTCGTTCATTCATTCGTTTCTTCCTTCCTTCATTTGTTCATTCGCTTGTTCATTCGTTCATCCATTCATTTGTTTGTTCCTTCATTCATTCATTAATTCATTCGTTTGTTTGTTCCTTTGTTCGTTCATTCGTTCATTTATTCATTCATTATTCGTTCGTTCCATCCATCCTCTCACCTTTCTGACTCCTATCCTGCTTTCCTGTTGCTCGTTTGGATCCTGGGCGTGCAGCTGCAGCTTTGGGGGCACTTGTCTCTGGCTGGCTCTTCTTCGAGGCAGGGGGCGCATTTCCAAGCCCTCCTGACTGAGGTTTTTTGTCCCCTGTAGGAAACACACAAACAAACACAAACACACACTATCGTTAGGGCCGAGGACAGAGGCATCTAAAGACAACGGCTTTCTCCTGGAAATGAAAGGAAATCCTGCTTGGGTGACGGGGTTGGCCTGGAGGGCCTCTGGGGTCCCATCCAACTCCGTTACTCCGCCCTGTTCTTTTTCTTCTTTCTGTATCCATCCCATCAAGAAAACTCACAGCATCTCCTGCCCTGGGTGGGTGGGGGGGTTTGGAGTGGACTAGATCAGTGATCCCCAACCTTTTTTACGCCACGGCCCGGTATCCCCAACCTTTTTTATGGCGCGGCCCGGTACCGACATCAGCTGGGCGCCGCCATCTTGTTTGATGAAAAAGTGCTTCCGGTGAGCTCACGGAAGCACTTTTTCATCAAAACAAGATGGCGGCGCCAAGCGCTTCGATGAGCTTTCCGGGTAGAAATGGCTTTCTACCCTGAAAAGCTCACGAGCTGCAGCGCCGCCATCTTGTTTTGATGAAAAAGTGCTTCGGTGAGCTTTTCCGGGTACAAATTTCTACCTGGAAAAGCTCACGGAAGCACTTTTCATCAAAACAAGATGGCGGCGCCCAGCGCTCAGCGCCCGTTAGGACTTGTTCCACGGACGGTACCGGTCCGTGGACCAGTGGTTGGGGACCCCTGGACTACATGACCTCCAAAGCCCCTTCCAACCCTACTGTCTCTACGTTCCTTCCACCTCTTGAGTCTCCCTGTTTCTTCCCACCTCTTGAGTCTGGGCTCCCTGTTTCTTCCCAAGCAGGGAGGTCGGAGAATAGCAATGCCTCAACGGAGCCAGTTAATAGGACGGGGTGGGGGTGGGGGGTGGGGTGGCTCCTCCCCCCTTGCAACCCACCCACCCTCAAGGGAAGAGGGCTCCTGAGCTTAGGGTGACTGGCCGACTTCAAGAGCTTTCTTCAAGTCTGGTGGGGGCAGCGGGAATCTCCTGCAGGGCTAATAAAACGCTGCGACTTTCTGACCATCGGAGGCGAGAAACGTGGAAGAATTTGATCTTAGGAACAGTTTGATTCCTGGCTGCTGTTTTCATTCTGATTTATTTATATTTGGCCTTTTTTTTTTTTTTTTTTCTAGAGACCCTCCCGCTCCCTCAAGGAGGGATTTTTTTAAAAATTCATTTGGGTTGGGTTCTTTTTACTCGGTTAGCCAAAGTCGGGTACAGGAGAGGATGAGAGGCCGTGGGAAAGGCATTAAATAAACATGGACATATCTCGTGTTGCCCCCAAAGTCTCCGCCGGCCGACCCCTCCGTCCTTCTCTCCAACTCCACCCCGCTGCTCCTGCCAAGGGTCTTCTCCCTTTCCTGGCACCCAAGCTTATAGTAGGGCCAACCCAACGGGTCCAACATAGGATGGGATGGCTGCAGGAATTGGGCAGGGCCAGTCTAATCAAAAGAAGGACCGGGAGTCGGGGGGGAGACATGATAGCAATCTTCCAAAAAAAAGGGGGTGTCTTTCAAACTTGGCAAGTTTAAGACTGGTGGGACATGCAACTGTCCCAGAATCCCTGAGCTGATGTGGACTGGAGGAGGAATTCTGGGAGTTGGAGTCTACAAGTCTTTAAAGCTGTCAAGTTGGAAGAGCCCTGGAATAGATAAATAGAGAGAGGTAGGATAGATGGATAGATGGATGGATGGATGGATAGATAGATAGATAGATAGATAGATAGATAGATAGATAGATAGATAGATAGATAGATAGATAGATGATAGATAGTTGGATGGATAGATATGAAGAGAAGGAAGGAAGGAAGGAAGGAAGGAAGGAAGGAAGGAAGGAAGGAAGGAAGGAAGGAAGGAAGGAAGGAAGGAAAAGGGAAGGGAGGAACGAAGGAAAAGAAATAGATGACAGACATATGATAAAGATATAGAGGATAGATAGATAGATAGATAGATAGATAGATAGATAGATAGATAGATAGATAGATAGATAGTTGGATGGATAGATATGAAGAGAAGGAAGGAAGGAAGAAGGAAGGAAGGAAGGAAGGAAGGAAGGAAGGAAGGAAGGAAGGAAGGAAGGAAGGAAGGAAGGAAGGAAGGAAAAGGAAGGGAGGAACGAAGGAAAAGAAATAGATGACAGAGATATGATAAAGATATAGAGGATAGATAGATAGATAGATAGATAGATAGATAGATAGATAGATAGATAGATAGATAGACAGAACAATAAATAGATCGATAGAATAGATCAAGGGTGTTCAAACTTGGCAAGTTTAAAACTGGTGGACTTCAACCCAGAATTCCTGAGCTAACAGGACGGAAGAAGGAATTCTGGGAGTTGAAGTCCACAAGTCTTTAAAGCTGTCAAGTTGGAAGACCCCTGTTCGATCTATCTATCTATCTATCTATCTATCTATCTATCTATCTATCTATCTATCTATCATCCATCTCCCATCTATCAACTTCTCTCTCTCGCTCTCTCTTCTCCATCTATCCATTCATCCCCAACTATCAATCTCTCTCTCTTTCACTATCTAATCTATCCACCGCTACCTACCTACCTACCATCAGATAGATGGGATAGAAAGATAGATGATAGATAGATAGATAGATGCACAGATAGATACAGACAGACAGATAGATAGATAGATAGATAGATAGATAGATAGATGCACAGATAGATACAGATAGATAGATAGATAGATAGATAGATAGATAGATAGATAGATAGATGATAGATAGATAGATAGACAGACAGATAAGATAGATAGATAGACAGACAGACAGACAGACAGACAGACAGACAGATAGATAGATAGATAGATAGATAGATAGATAGATAGATAGATAGATAGATGCATAGATAGATAGAGATAGATAGATAGATAGATAGATAGATAGATAGATAGATAGATAGATAGACAGACAGATAAGATAGATGCATAGACAGACAGACAGACAGACAGACAGACAGACAGACAGACAGACAGATAGATAGATAGATAGATAGATAGATAGATAGATAGATAGATAGATAGATAGATAGATAGATAGATAGATAGATAGATAGATAGATAGATAGACAGACAGACAGATAAGATAGATGCATAGATAGATAGATAGATAGATAGATAGATAGATAGATAGATAGATAGATAGATAGATAGATAGATAGATAGATAGATAGATAGATAGATAGACAGACAGACAGACAGACAGATAAATGATAGATAGATAGATAGATAGATAGATAGATAGATAGATAGATAGATGGATAGATAGATAGATAGATAGATAGATAGATAGATAGATAGATAGATAGATAGATAGATAGATAGATAGATAGATAGATGGATAAGATAGATAGATAGATAGATAGATAGATAGATAGATAGATAGATAGATAGATAGATAGATAGAGATGGATAAGATAGATGCATAGATAGATAGATAGATAGATAGATAGATAGATAGATAGATATGGATAAGATAGATGCATAGATAGATAGATAGATAGATAGATAGATAGATAGAGATGGATAAGATAGATGCATAGATAGATAGATAGATAGATAGATAGATAGATAAGATGGATAAGATAGATGCACATAGATACAGATAGATAGATAGATAGATAGATAGATAGATACAGATAGATAGATAGATAGATAGATAGATAGATAGATAGATAGATAGATAGATAGATAGATAGATAGATAGATAGATAGATAGATAGATAGATAAGATGGATAAGATAGATGCACAGATAGATATAGATAGATAGATAGATAGATAGATAGATAGATAGATAGATAGATAGATAGACTAGACTAGATTAGGATTAGATAGATAGACTAGATCAAGGGTCTTCCAACTTGGCACGTTTAAGACTGGTGGACTTGCAACTCCCAGAATCCCTGAGCTAACCTGACTGGAGGAGGAATTCTGGGAGTCGGAAGTCCACCCAAGTCTTAAAAGCTGTCGAGTTGGAAGACCCCCCCCGTTGGAGTATCTCAGAGGCTCCGCCCCAAAGAAGGGAGAGTCAACCTCTTCTCCAAGGCAGGACAAGAAGCCATGGATGAAAAAACGGATCAAGGGGAGAAGCAACCCTGGAATGAAGAAGGAGTTTCCTGAACAGGGAGGACAATGAACCAGTTGGAACTCCTTGCCACCAGAAATTGAGGCGGCGGGGGGGGGGTGGGGAGTTCCATCCCTGGATTTTTTCAAGGAGAAATCAGACATTCTGTTAGCCCTCCGGTCGGTTGCCCTCCAGGTGTTTGACACCCAGGCAGAACTGAAAGCTTCAGAGCCCCTCTGGCTTCGGACGGTTAGTTTAGTTTAGTTCACTTTATTGCCATTGCCCCTCTTACAACATCTTCAGGGTACCTTTTATGACTAGGGACATAAAAACACAAAGACCACCTCCTTGAACCTTCTACACAACGGAATGGAGAAAAAAAAAAAACCTCCTGATACGGCATGAATATATTGCGCTATACAGCAGAATTCCATAGAGTTCCTGCCCTGGGATGTATAGGAAGCTGGTTTTCAGCCTATTTGTCCTTGTTTTTATTCTTCTGTACCGTCGGCCAGATGGTAATAGTTCCCAAAAAAAAAGGGGGGGTGTCAGCCTTCAAGATCTTCTGCTACTGCTTTGCATCTTTTGGTTGCCATAAGTAACGGGGGGAAGAGTGGGGATATTGTCTGGGAAGAGAGCTGGAGGTGTTACATTCTTCTCCTCTCCTTTACATTTTCTCCATTTTCTTTGATTTTCTTGATCTCCTCTCAATTCAGATCATAATATTTATTATTCTTTGTCTGTTCTATTCCAGCCAACCCTTTATTTTCCTTCTTTAAAAAAAAGAAGAAAAACTTCTCCTGTACACTATATGGAGTATGATGCCTTTATCTCTTTCCCCTATATTTATAATACTTAATATAAAACACAGGACATACATTGGGATTCTGTCTGGTACATTCTGAAATTATACTATGTTATCCAAAAATAGTACAAATCTATTCATTAGTATTGATATTCATTCATATCTTAAACATTTAACTCATTACTTTTCAATTACCGTATTTATCGGCGTATAACACGCACTTTTTTCCCCCTGAAAATAGGGGGCAAATGATGTATGCGTGTTATACGCCCGACATAATGTTAGAAGCCAGCGAAGGCCGGGCGGTGCGAGCGGAGGGCAAGCGGAGGCCGGGCGGTGCGAGCGGAGGCCGGGCGGTGCGAGCGGAGGGCAAGCGGAGGCCGGGCGGTGCGAGCGGAGGCCGGGCGGTGCGAGCGGAGGGCAAGCGGAGGCCGGGCGGTGCGAGCGGAGGCCGGGCGGTGAGCGGAGGGCAGCGGAGGCCGGGCGGTGCGAGCGGAGGCGGGCGGTGCAGCGGAGGGCAAGCGGAGGCGGGCGGTGCAGCGGAGGCCGGGCGGTGCGAGCGGAGGCCGGGCGGTGCGAGCGGAGGGCAAGCGGAGGCCGGCGGTGCTTCAAAGTTTTTATTTAGAAATTTAAATTTTTTCCTGAAATTTCCCTCTTAAAATGAAGATGCGTGTTATACGCCTGTGCGTGTTATACGCCGATAAATACGGTAAATCACATACTTTTATAGGAGCCCTATTTTCCATAATTATATATTATATCCCTGAGGTGTTACATTCTTGTGCTGTATAAATGAGTGGGGTGGGGGGAGTATAAATTCCTGCTCTTAAGTTTCTATTCCTTGCTTAGCCTTCTTTTCTCTGCGCAGCTGCAAACCTTTATCAAAATATGTCAAGGTCAACGGACAGAGAGGCCTCATCCACCACCTGAAGATGCCCACATGACCCTATCCAGAACTTTTTGATTGGAAGAATCTTTTGAACTTTGGGGGGGAGGGTGGGAACAATTCCATCCCTTTGTATATGTGATCTGCGCGCCTAATTTCTCAGATTCAGAATTCTACCTGAATTCGACCACTTCAATTTTCAGTAAAAGATTTCTTCCCTCTAATCTATGGAGTCTTGTTAGGGATAACATTGTTTACCCTAACTGGTTTGGGTAAAAATAATAAATATGGTATCATGGTTTGTTAGTTAAAGTGTGTGTAACTTTAACAGCAAGAATGTAATTAAGGGTGTGGTTGTAAAAGCACTATATAAGAAGCGAAGGCCATTGCATCTCGCTCTCTCTGGCTTACTGATCCCTAATTACTGGATGGATTGATGACTGCGTTCTTGCTGGAACGGGGAGAGAAAAAGGAGTGTTGATTTTTCTCAACGGAGAGAAGATAAAGATTGGACTGATTTATTGTAAGTGAACTGACCTTGGCTATTCAACACGGACTTTGCAAATAGAGTATCCCCGACAAGACTTGACTGAAATTGATATATGACTAATGGACCGGTTATTTGACTATGCTATAATTCTTAAATGGAATAAACTATATTTTTGATAGCACAAGCGCATCTGTATTTTTACTGCGTGTTAATTAGAAAACTTACCTCACACATTTACCTGTCTTCCTATCTGACTTCGCTGCACGTTCTGTTTAGTTTGTTTTCCTTAACACCCGTTGGGGAATCCAGGCTTAACAGAGTCTAAGTATTTCTTTCTTGGATTTTGAATGGAGCACAGACTGACAGGGGTTGCCCAGGATGAGATGGATCTTTGAGGAGGTTTTGAACTTTCTTAAGGCAGCGGGAGCTCTAAAGCTCTTCCAAAGAAGGGAGAGAGGGCAACCCATGGATCCTCTGGGCAATGACCTTCATCCTCTGGAGCCCTGTCCTATCTGCCCCCCGTGCAATTGGCAAACCATCCAGAGGTGCAGTAAGTTAAGATACTTTTTATGGTGCAGCGGTAGAAGGTCACCTTCAGCGGTTGTTTCCCGAGAAGCCTCAGGTAGTCTAATCTCTGCTGGGCCCTTTGGACCAGGGCTGCAAGGTGAGCCCCCCAAGGTCAGGTCCTCTTTGATGGTAACACCCAGAAACATAAAACTAGAAAAGGTGTGTGTGTGTGTGTGTGTGACATGGAAGCTGTTGGAGAAAAAAATAGGGGGAGAGAGGAAAACACAGACCTTTCGTATCGATGGTCCTCTTGAGATTTGCGTCGGGTTTCGCTCCCGACGTTTCGCGGAGGAGCTGGAAAAGAAAGATTTCTGGCTCGCCGAAAAGCAAAGACACCAAAGGAACAAAATGGAAGGAGGCTAAATTTTCTACTGGTGCAAAAAATACAACACAATAAAATAAAAATAAAATTCCATCGGCAGGCAGCAGAGAAGGGCAAATGGGTGTTAAAAAAAACACACCCAGGGGTGGTTTGCACCTGTAGCCTCCCGCGGGGCTGAGCTGCCGTCCCGTCGCCCCGCTTTACGTCCGTTTTTCTCTCTCTCTTGGCTCACCTTTTCTTGACCCGTGCTGGAGGTCGCCGGGGTCTTCTTCTTCTTCTTCTTCTTCCCACCCTCGGCTCCTGGAGTCCCTTGGACCCGAGGCCTGGAGGCCGTGTTCTCCTGCTCTACGGGGACGAGAAGGAGCCGAGAGAGAACAGGCGTGGGTGACCCTCTCCAGGGAGGGAGAGAAGCTGCTCAGGGCATTTCGGGGTGGGGGGCTGATCCCCGTGGGGGCGCGCGCTCCACGTTACCTTTCAGGATTGTGCAGCCTTGGGAAGAGCCCCTGGGTTGGAATCGGCTGTGGAACCCAAACCTCCGGATTCTCTCCTAGAGGGAAAGAGCGAAGAGGAGGCGGCGGTGGATCAGCTAGCAGAGGGAAGGCGCGGTGGAGCTGTGTCGCCTGGCCATTTTTGTTTTATTTTATTTTATTTTATTTTATTTTATTTTATTATTTTATTTTATTATTTTATTTTATTTTATTTTATTTTATTTTATTTTATTTTATTTTATTATTTTATTTTATTTTATTATTTTATTTTATTATTTATTTTATTTTATTTTATTTTATATTTATTTTTATTTTATTATTTTATTTTATTCTATTATTTTATTTTTATTTTATTTTATTTATATTTTATTTTATATTTTATTTTATTTTATTTATTTTATTTTTATAAATATTTTAAAATTTTATATTTTATATTTTAATTTTATTTTAAATATAAAATTTTATTTTTATTTTATATATATATTTTATATTTATTTAAGCAGGTTTTATTTATTTTATTTCACTGCATCTCAATTTCATGCATTGTTTGGATCGATCAGGCAGGATTTTTTGCCTGATTTGATGTTTGCATTTTTAATTTTGATTTTGGTCACCCAAGGACCTGCGATCGACGGAGGCAGCCTTTGGAGGGTTATATATTTTATACTTTTATATTTATATTTAGGGCCCTTTATTTTACCTTCATTATTTTTATATTTAGTGTATTTATTTTATTTTTATATTTTATATTTTATTTTATTTTATTTTATTTTTATATTTTATATTTTATTTTATTTTATTTTATTTTATTTTTATTTTATTTTATTTTATTTTTTTTTATTTTATTTTATATTTTATTTTATTTTATTTTTATTTTATTTTATTTCATAACTTTATTATTATTTGGCTATTTTGAATGATTTTGGCAGATTTTTATGTTTATTTTATATAATAACTATTGTTTTATTTTATTTTCTGTAGTATACTTGGTAATAGCCTGATGATGGCAGATGAGATTCTGCGAGACAACGTGCTGCAACTTTAAAAAAGCACAATACAATGACGTGGGAAAGTACCGAACAAAGCTGAAGTAGCCATACATGTAAGTACCAAGAAAACTTAAGAAAAATAAATATATATATATGTGTGTGTGTGTGTGTGTGTGTGCATATATATATATATATATATATATATATATATATATATATATATATATATACATATATATATATATATATACATATATATATATATATATATATATATATATATATACACATTACATATACATATATACATATATACATATATACATATATACATATACACATACACATACACATACACATACACACATACACACATACACACACACATATATATATATATATATATATATATATATATATATATATATATGAAATATCAAAAGCAACGCATCACATTTTTGCAAAATGGAGGCTGTGGGGCCTACAACTCTAGCTAATAAAGACAGCCGTCGTGGCCATAACGAAGGGAGCAGAAATGGAGGGCTTTTTTTGGTGTGGTTTTTTGTTTAAACAAGGAGCACGCGATGGTTTTTTAACAAGCAGCCCCACCACCCACCTTCCCATAGAAAGAAACCCCAAAGGGGCAGAAGTCAGGAGATGTTGGAACCAAGGGGCTTTTTTTTCCTTCTCCGTGCTGAGTTTTTGTTTTTAAACAAAACAACCCCTCTCCATCTAGAAATCTAGAAATCTAGACTGGCCTGAAATTGGCTACACAAACACACACACACACAGAGAGAGACAGAGAGAGAGAGCAAATGGCTCTTTGGCTTTTTATTGTAGCCTGCTTGGATTCCCTGTGGACGGTGCTCTATGCTGTATAACATAGAGGCAAATCAACTGAGTGGGTGTGTGTTTTTTTCTTTCTTCCTGTGATCCTCCCTGTCTGTC
>NC_142025.1:122500729-122540729 GCF_049901735.1 Notechis scutatus
AGAATAAGAGAGAAATGAGAAAGAATGAGAGAAAATGAGAGAGAATGAGAGTGAATGAGAATGAATGAGAGAGAATGAGAGAGAGAGAAAATGAGAGAGAATGAGAGAGAGAATGAGAGACAATGAGAGAGAGAATGAGAGAGAATGAGAGAGAAAATGAGAAAGAATGAGAGACAATGAGAGTGAATGAGAGAGAAAATGAGAGAGAATGAGAGACAGAATGAGAGAAAATGAGAGAGAATGAGAGAGAGAATGAGAGAGAGAATGAGAGACAATGAGAGTGAATGAGAGAGAAAATGAGAGAGAATGAGAGTGAATGAGAGAGAGAGAATGAGAGACAGAATGAGAGAGAGAAAATGAGAGAGAATGAGAGAGAGAATGAGAGAGAGAATGAGAGAGAATGACAGACAGAATGAGAGAATGAGAGACAATGAGAGAGAGAATGAGAGAGAGAATGAATGAGAGAGAATGAGAGACAATGAGAGTGAATGAGAGCGAGAAATTGAGAGAGAATGAGAGACAGAATGAGAGACAGAATGAGAGAGAGAATGAATGAGAGAGAATGAGAGAGAGAATGAGAGAGAGAATAAGAGAAAAATGAGAAAGAATGAGAGACAATGAGAGTGAATGAGAGAGAAAATGAGAGAAAAATGAGAGAGAGAATAAGAGAGAAAATGAGAAAGAATGAGAGACAATGAGAGTGAATGAGAGCGAGAAATTGAGAGAGAATGAGAGACAGAATGAGAGACAGAATGAGAGAGAGAATGAATGAGAGAGAGAATGAGAGAGAATGAGAGAGAGAATAAGAGAAAATGAGAAAGAATGAGAGAGAATGAGAGTGAATGAGAATGAATGAGAGAGAATGAGAGAGAGAATAAGAGACAATGAGAGAGAGAATGAAAGAGAATGAGAGAGAAAATGAGAAAGAATGAGAGACAATGAGAGTGAATGAGAGAGAAAATGAGAGAAAATGAGAGAGAATGAGAGAGAGAATGAGAGACAATGAGAGTGAATGAGAGAGAAAATGAGAGAGAATGAGAGTGAATGAGAGAGAGAATGAGAGAGAAAAAGAGAGAATGAGAGAGAGAGAATGAGAGAGAATGACAGACAGAATGAGAGAATGAGAGACAATGAGAGAGAGAATGAGAGAGAGAATGAATGAGAGAGAATGAGAGACAATGAGAGTGAATGAGAGCGAGAAAATGAGAGAGAATGAGAGACAGAATGAGAGACAGAATGAGAGAGAGAATGAATGAGAGAGAATGAGAGAGAGAATGAGAGAGAGAATAAGAGAAAATGAGAAAGAATGAGAGACAATGAGAGTGAATGAGAGAGAAAATGAGAGAAAATGAGAGAGAGAATAAAGAGAAAATGAGAAAGAATGAGAGACAATGAGAGTGAATGAGAGCGAGAAATTGAGAGAGAATGAGAGACAGAATGAGAGACAGAATGAGAGAGAGAATGAATGAGAGAGAATGAGAGAGAATGAGAGAGAGAATAGAGAAAATGAGAAAGAATGAGAGAGAATGAGAGTGAATGAGAATGAATGAGAGAGAATGAGAGAGAGAATAAGAGACAATGAGAGAGAGAATGAAAGAGAATGAGAGAGAAAATGAGAAAGAATGAGAGACAATGAGAGTGAATGAGAGAGAAATGATGAGAAAATGAGAGAGAATGAGAGAGAGAATGAGAGACAATGAGAGTGAATGAGAGAGAAAATGAGAGAGAATGAGAGTGAATGAGAGAGAGAATGAGAGAGAAAAGAGAGAATGAGAGAGAGAGAATGAGAGAGAATGACAGACAGAATGAGAGAATGAGAGACAATGAGAGAGAGAATGAGAGAGAGAATGAATGAGAGAGAATGAGAGACAATGAGAGTGAATGAGAGCGAGAAAATGAGAGAGAATGAGAGACAGAATGAGAGACAGAATGAGAGAGAGAATGAATGAGAGAGAATGAGAGAGAGAATGAGAGAGAGAATAAGAGAAAATGAGAAAGAATGAGAGACAATGAGAGTGAATGAGAGAGAGAAAATGAGAGAAAATGAGAGAGAGAATAAGAGAAAATGAGAAAGAATGAGAGACAATGAGAGTGAATGAGAGCGAGAAATTGAGAGAGAATGAGAGACAGAATGAGAGACAGAATGAGAGAGAGAATGAATGAGAGAGAATGAGAGAGAATGAGAGAGAGAATAAGAGAAAATGAGAAAGAATGAGAGAGAATGAGAGTGAATGAGAATGAATGAGAGAGAATGAGAGAGAGAATAAGAGACAATGAGAGAGAGAATGAAAGAGAATGAGAGAGAAAATGAGAAAGAATGAGAGACAATGAGAGTGAATGAGAGAGAAAATGAGAGAAAATGAGAGAGAATGAGAGAGAATGAGAGACAATGAGAGTGAATGAGAGAGAAAATGAGAGAGAATGAGAGTGAATGAGAGAGAGAATGAGAGAGAAAAGAGAGAATGAGAGAGAGAGAATGAGAGAGAATGACAGACAGAATGAGAGAATGAGAGACAATGAGAGAGAGAATGAGAGAGAGAATGAATGAGAGAGAGAATGAGAGACAATGAGAGTGAATGAGAGCGAGAAAATGAGAGAGAATGAGAGACAGAATGAGAGACAGAATGAGAGAGAGAATGAATGAGAGAGAGAGAATGAGAGAGAGAATGAGAGAGAGAATAAGAGAAAATGAGAAAGAATGAGAGACAATGAGAGTGAATGAGAGAGAAAATGAGAGAAAATGAGAGAGAGAATAAGAGAGAAAATGAGAAAGAATGAGAGACAATGAGAGTGAATGAGAGCGAGAAATTGAGAGAGAATGAGAGACAGAATGAGAGACAGAATGAGAGAGAGAATGAATGAGAGAGAATGAGAGAGAATGAGAGAGAGAATAAGAGAAAATGAGAAAGAATGAGAGAGAATGAGAGTGAATGAGAATGAATGAGAGAGAATGAGAGAGAGAATAAGAGACAATGAGAGAGAGAATGAAAGAGAATGAGAGAGAAAATGAGAAAGAATGAGAGACAATGAGAGTGAATGAGAGAGAAAATGAGAGAAAATGAGAGAGAATGAGAGAGAGAATGAGAGACAATGAGAGTGAATGAGAGAGAAAATGAGAGAGAATGAGAGTGAATGAGAGAGAGAATGAGAGAGAAAAAGAGAGAATGAGAGAGAGAGAATGAGAGAGAATGACAGACAGAATGAGAGAATGAGAGACAATGAGAGAGAGAATGAGAGAGAGAATGAATGAGAGAGAATGAGAGACAATGAGAGTGAATGAGAGCGAGAAAATGAGAGAGAATGAGAGACAGAATGAGAGACAGAATGAGAGAGAGAATGAATGAGAGAGAATGAGAGAGAGAATGAGAGAGAGAATAAGAGAAAATGAGAAAGAATGAGAGACAATGAGAGTGAATGAGAGAGAAAATGAGAGAAAATGAGAGAGAGAATGAGAGAGAAAATGAGAAAGAGAGAGAGAGAGAGGAGGGAGGGGCTCGGCTGGGGGAGGGAGGGGGCCTTCCAAGCCCAGGGTGGGGGGAGAGGAGGAACACCTGTACCTGCCCATCGTCCTTGACCATGATGTTGCTGTTGTGACGGTCGCCGATGCCCAGGATGAAAGTGGCTACGCAATAACCGGCACACGAGCGCGTAAAGAGGTCGATGGCCGCGTCGTACCTGGGCAGGTAGGGAGAAGGTCAGCCAGGTAGGCGTCCCAGGTGGGTCTCCATCCTCCTCCACGTCGCGGCTGCCCCAAAGGTAACTTCCCCCACCCCCAAAAAGGGCCACCAGGACTTTTCTTGGATATTTTTTTCGTTTGTTAAATATGTCTTTTATTAGACATTTTCTTTCATATGCATCACTATTCGAGAATTGTACTTATGGGGTTGGGTCCTGGATACCTTGCAGGTCATCTAGTCCAACCCCCGCAGGGAGAAGAAGCAACGGCTGGTAAACTCACCCAGGGAGAGAAGCAACCTAGAACTAAGGAGGTAACCTTCTCAACGGGAGAACAATGGAACCCATGGGACTGCCTGCCACCAGAAGTTGCGGGGGCTTCATCCCTTAAGAAAAAACTGGACAGCCGTACAGGCAGGGGCGGGATTCCAATGTCTTCACCCCCGGGCCTGTGGGCGTGGCCTATTTTGTGGGCGTGGCTTGGTGGGTCCCGTGACGGGCTGGTCTGAAAATATTGTCAATATTTACGTCAATATTCAATTTTTTTTTAATTTAAAAAAATGAGGCCAAGCAGGCAGGCAGGTGGAGTCGCTCACAGAATCATTCAGCGATCTATCTATCTGCCATCGACTGCCTGAATCTGTCACATGAAACTTGCTTGCAAGCCAACTCACAAAATTAACTCACAACACGCCTTGTACGTCAATATTGAATTTTTTTATATTAAAAAAAGAGCCATTTTTACTCAAAATCAGGCCAAGCAGGCAGGCAGATGGAGTTGCTCACAGAATCATTCAGTGATCTATCTATCTGCCGTCGGCTACCTGAGTCTGTCACATGAAACGTGCTTGCAAGCAAACTCACAAAATTAACTCACAACACGCCTTGTACGTAAATATTGAATTTTTATATATATAAAAAAAGAGCCATTTTTACCCAAAAGCAGGCCAAGCAGGCAGGCAGATGGAGTTGCTCACAGATTCATTCAGTGATCTATCTTTCTGCCATCGGCTACCTGAGTCTGTCACATAAAATTTGCTTGCAAGCATTCTCACAAAATGAACTCACAACACGCCAGGCGTGTAAATATTGAATTTTTTTATTTAAAAAAAAAAGAGAGCAACTTTTACCCAAAAGCAGGCAAAGCAGGCAGGCAGATTGAGTTGCTCGCAGAATCACAGATTTATTCAGAAATCGATCTATCTGCCATCGGCTGCCTGAGTCTGTCACATAAAATTTGCTTGCAAGCCAACTCACAAAATTAACTCACAACACGCCATGCGTGTAAATATTGAATTTTTCATTAAAAAAAAAAAGATACACAACTTTTACCCAAAATGAGGCAAAGCAGGCAGGCGGATTGAGTTGCTCGCAGGATCACAGATTCCCTCAGAGATCTATCTATCTGCCATCGGCTCCCTGAGTCTGCCCTGAATAATAGAAGCTTCAATCCTAAGGGAGGTTCGGCTCTGCTTAAAAGCAGAGCCGAAGATCTAAAAAATTACCTAGAAAAGCTAGAAATCCAACCGTTTCCTGCTTCCGAGCTGATCTAAATCTCCCGGCACAGCAGAACAGATGATGGTTGGGAGGGAAAATAGCGACTTAGCGGGCAAGTTGGATGGCGTGCATGCCAGGTAAGGAGCGAGTAGGCGGGGCGGGGCGGGGCCAGCCAGTGGCGCCATTTGCCGGTTCTCCAAACTGGGCAGAATTGTAACAACCGGTTGTGTATAGAACCGGTCCGACCAGGTAAAATCCCACCCCCGTGTACGGGGTCTCTCTCCTGCTTCGGCAGGGGGGGTCGGGCTAGATGACCTCCAAGGTCCCTTCCTCCCGGCTCTATTCCGACGGGTCGAGCTCGGTTCTTCGGTCGGAAGCGCCTCCCGAGTGGTGTCCCACTGCCCAGCCCGCCAACCCCTCCCCCAAACCCCTCCCCATGCCCAGACTGACCCTTCACCCTTGTTCTTCTCCTTCAGCCAGTGGTGCAAGGCGTTGCTGTTGAACTGCAGCGCCCCCTTCAGGCCGCCCTTGCACTGGATCTGCATGATGGTGTAGGAACTCTTCACCACTTCGATGAGCCCCACGCAGTCCCCGATGGACAGGCAGCCGTAGGGCAGCATCCTGCAAAGAGGGCAGGGCAGGTCAGGCCTGGAGGGAGCCCGTGGGTTTGTGGAGCCGAAGGCCAGGGAGTAGCGAGGGAGGAAGGCGGGGTGGGCAGGTGGGTTTTACTCCTCCCAAATGGGGCAGGGGGCTTTCGCAAGGGAGGAGCAGCTATCTCCTGCAGCCGGCCACACGCAAGCACATCTCCTACTCCGTCTCTTTCTCCTCCCCACCCTACTTTTTAATATATATAATACATTATAATATACATATATAAATAATAGAATACATTCACCAAGAATCAGAAGATACTCATAGGATACTAAATCAGCAATCAAAATCGTACGCGGAAAGTAAATCATATCAGTGGTAAGGATACAAGCAACAAGGTTATAGTCAAAAGTGGGAAGGGATAGGTACTAGGAAGGATGAAAAAAAATACATTCATCAAGAATTGTAAGATACAACACTTAGTGATACTCATAGGATACTAAATCAGCAATCAAAATCATACGAGGAAACTAAATAATGTGTAAGGATACATGCAACAAGGTTATAGTCAAAAGTGGGAAGGGATAGGTACTAGGAAGGTTGAAAAAAAAAACATTAGCTAAGACTCATAAGATACTCATAGGATACTAAATCAGCAATCAAAATCGTATGTGGAAAGTAAATAATATAAGTTGTAAGGATACAAGCAACAAGGTTATAGTCAAAAGTGGGAAGAGATAGGTACTAGGAAGGATGATAAAAATACATTCACCAAGAATCATAAGATACTCATAGGATACTAAACCAGCAATCAAAATCGCACCCAGAAACTAAATCATGTAAGTTGTAAGGATACAAGCCACAAGGTTAGAGGGGAAGAGATGGGTACCAGGAAGGATGAAAAAAATACATTCATCAAGAATTGTAAGATACAACCCTTAGTGATACTCATAGGATACTAATTCAGGAATCAAATTCATACGAGGAAACTAAATAATGTGTAAGGATACATGCAACAAGGTTATAGTCAAAAGTGGGAAGGGATAGGTACTAGGAAGGATGATAAAAATACATTCACCAAGAATCATAAGATACTCATAGGATACTAAACCAGCAATCAAAATCGTACGCGGAAACTAAATCATGTAAGTTGTAAGGATACAAGCCACAAGGTTAGAGGGAAGAGATGGGTACCAGGAAGGATGAAAAAAAATACATTCATCAAGAATTGTAAGATACAACCCTTAGTGATACTCATAGGATACTAAATCAGCAATCAAAATCATACGAGGAAAACTAAATAATGTGTAAGGATACATGCAACAAGGTTATAGTCAAAAGTGGGAAGGGATAGGTACTAGGAAGGATGAAAAAAAATACATTCGCTAAGACTCATAAGATACTCATAGGATACTAAATCAGCAATCAAAATCGTATGCGGAAAGTAAATAATATAAGTTGTAAGGATACAAGCAACAAGGTTATAGTCAAAAGTGGGAAGAGATAGGTACTAGGAAGGATGATAAAAATACATTCACCAAGAATCATAAGATACTCATAGGATACTAAACCAGCAATCAAAATCGCACCCGGAAACTAAATCATCTAAGTTGTAAGGATACAAGCCACAAGGTTAGAGGGGAAGAGATGGGTACTAGGAAGGATGAAAAAAATACATTCATCAAGAATCGTAAGATACAACACTTAGTGATACTCATAGGATACTAAATCAGCAATCAAAATCGTACGCGAAACTAAATCATCTAAGTTGTAAGGATACAAGCCACAAGGTTAGAGGGAAGAGATGGGTACCAGGGAGGATGAAAAAAATACATTCATCAAGAATTGTAAGATACAACCCTTAGTGATACTCCTAGGATACTAAATCAGCAATCAAAATCATATGAGGAAACTAAATAATGTGTAAGGATACATGCAACAATGTTACAGTCAAAAGTGGGAAGAGATGGGTACTAGGAAGGATGATAAAAATACATTCACCAAGAATCATAAGATACTCATAGGATACTAAACCAGCAATCAAAATCGTACGCGGAAACTAAATCCTGTAAGTTGTAAGGATACAAGCCACAAGTTTGGAGGGAAGAGATGGGTACCAGGAAGGATGAAAAAAATACATTCATCAAGAATCGTAAGATACAACCCTTAGTGATACTCATAGGATACTAAATCAGCAATCAAAATCATACGAGGAAACTAAATAATGTGTAAGGATACATGCAACAAGGTTATAGTCAAAAGTGGGAAGGGATAGGTACTAGGAAGGATGATAAAAATACATTCACCAAGAATCATAAGATACTCATAGGATACTAAATCAGCAATCAAAATCGTACGTGGAAACTAAATCATGGAAGTTGTAAGGATACAAGCCACAAGGTTAGAGGAAGAGATGGGTACCAGGAAGGATGAAAAAAATACATTCATCAAGAATTGTAAGATACAACCCTTAGTGATACTCATAGGATACTAAATCAGCAATCAAAATCGTACGCGGAAACTAAATCATCTAAGTTGTAAGGATACAAGCCACAAGGTTAGAGGAAGAGATGGGTACCAGGAAGGATGAAAAAAATACATTCATCAAGAATTGTAAGATACAACACTTAGTGATACTCATAGGATACTAAACCAGCAATCAAAATCATACGAGGAAACTAAATAATGTGTAAGGATACATGCAACAAGGCTATAGTCAAAAGTGGGAAGAGTTAGGTACCAGGAAGGATGAAAAAAATACATTCACCAAGAATCATAAGATACTCATAGGATACTAAATCAGCAATCAAAATCGCACGCGGAAACTAAACCATGTAAGTTGTACGGATACAAGCCACAAGGTGATAGTCGTAAGGGGGAACGGGCTCCCCGGGCTCCTCTTCCTCGCTGCTCCCAGACTCCGGAGGCTACGGTGTCCCGACACCGTTGCCATCCGTCCTGGCTGCCGGCGAACCACAACACCCCTTATCCACGGCCGTCCCTCCCCACCGTCCGCTTCCTTTTTTTTCTTTCTTTTTCTAAATATTGCTTTCTTGAATTTTTTCCCCGTTTATACACAATACCAAGAGTTACTAAACAGCGCTGTGACATTATATATATATACATGGATGTGTCCTATCAAAACTTACAACGCGTCATATTTTCATACCCTCTAATTTATGATATACCTTATTTATATTTTCTATTTTCATATCGATTCTCGATCCAAATAAACCGGGTTTCCCGTAACCGCGTTGTATTCTGTGTCTGTTTTCCCTTTTAATTCCATAGTTAATTTATCCATTTCCACACACTCTAAATTTTTTATTTATTATTATTATTATTATTATTATTATTATTATTATTATTATTATTATTATTATTATTATTATTAACTCTTCAGGTGATATGGAGCTTATGAAATATTTTCTTGCTGCTGTCAATATATGTAAATATAAGTTTTTTTTATCTTTCTATTATAGTTTTTTTAATTCTTGCTGCTGTTAATATATATAAATATAAGATATTTTCTCTTTCTATTATGGTTTTTTTTTAATTCTTGCTGCTGTCAATATATGTAAATATAAGATATTTTCTCTTTCTATTATACTTTTAATTCTTGCTGCTGTCAATATATGTAAATATAAGATATTTTCTCTTTCTATTATATATTTTTTAAATTCTTGCTGCTGTCAATATATGTAAATATATTTTCTCTTTCTATTATAGTTTTTTTTATTCTTGCTGCTGTCGATATATGTAAATATAAGATATTTTATCTTTCTATTATACTTTTTTTTCTTGCTGCTGTGAATATGTAAATATAAGATTTTATCTTTCTATTATAGTTTTTTTAATTCTTGCTGCTGTCAATATATGTAAATATAAGATATTTTATCCTTCCATTATAGTTCTTTTTAATTCTTGCTGCTGTCAATATATGTAAATATAAGTTTTTTTATCTTTCTATTATAGTTTTTTTTAATTCTCGCTGCTGTGAATATGTAAATATAAGATTTTATCTTTCTAGTATAGTTTTTTTAATTCTTGCTCCTGTCAATATATGTAAATATAAGATATTTTATCTTTCTATTGTAGTTTTTTTAAATTCTTGCTGCTGTGAATATATGTAAATATAAGATATTTTATCTTTCTATTATATTTTTAATTCTTGCTACTGTTGATATATGTAAATATAAGATATTTTCTCTTTCTATTATACTTTTTTTTTCTTGCTGCTGTGAATATGTAAATATAAGATATTTTATCTTTCTATTATAGTTTTTTTAATTCTTGCTGCTGTCAATATAAGTAAATATAAGATATTTTATCTTTCTATTATAGTTTTTTTTAATTCTTGCTGCTGTCAATATATGTAAATATAAGATATTTTATCTTTCTATTATATTTTTAATTCTTGCTGCTGTCAATATATGTAAATATAAGATATTTTATCTTTCTATTATAGTTTTTTTTTAATTCTTGCTGCTGTGAATATGTAAATATAAGATTTTATCTTTCTATTATAGTTTTTTTAATTCTTGTTCCTGTCAATATATGTAAATATAAGATATTTTCTCTTTCTATTATACTTTTTTTAAATTCTTGCTGCTATCAATATATGTACATATAAGATATTTTATCTTTCTATTATAGTTTTTTTTAATTCTCGCTGCTGTCAATATATGTAAATATAAGATATTTTCTCTTTCTATTATAGTTTTTTTAATTCTTGCTCCTGTCAATATATGTAAATATAAGATATTTTCTCTTTCTATTATAGTTTTTTTTTAATTCTTGCTGCTGTGAATATATATAAATATAAGCTATTTTATCTTTCTATTATTATTTTTTTTAAGATTATTCCTAAGAGGAATAATTCCAGGACAAAATCAATTTTTTTTTTTTTTAGTTAACTCTTATCTTTCTATTATAGTTTTTTTTAATTCTTGCTGCTGTGAATATATGTAAATATAAGATATTTTATCTTTCTATTATTGGTTGTTTATTTTAATTATTCCTAAGAGGAATAATTCCGGGACAAAATCAATTTTATTTTATTTTTTAGTTAACTCTTCTAACCACGTTTGACTCCTTTTCCAGTATTTTTATTTTTATTTTTTTTGCTTTGGGGCATGTCCACCAAGAATGAAAGAAGATACCTCGTTGTTGTCCGCACTTCCAACAAGTTGGTTTTAAGTTTGGGTGAACCTTAGCCAGTCTTGGAGGTGGCAAATGCCAACGATCGAACATTTTAAGCTTGGTTTTCCTTATATACGCTGCCGATTTTGTTATTTTTATCGTTCACGTTTCCAGATCGTTTTTTCCCATTCTTCCAGATCAATAGTATATCCGACGTTCGTTCGGAATCTGAGTCCACCACTTAGTTGGCTTGGCAAGGATGTAAACCAACAATGTAAGTTTGTAGCTTTCAGACAAAATCACTGTATTGATTTATATACTATATTCCGATTGGTTTGATTATATTGCGAATTACCACAAGAGGGAGCTAGAGATCATGGCTTGTTCTCTCTGACATTCTGTCTGTCTGACATTCTGTTGCTATCTAAGGTTCTCTGTTGTCTTTATGCTGCGCTTATACTTTGATATCTTGGTTTACTGGAAATGACTAAGGCAACCGGTAAGAAGACTTTGTAGTTGGATATTCTTTGGACTGTAAAACGTACCTGAGCTGGACCGTTTATTGGACTGTGCTATTTCTTCAAGTAGAACTTTTAACTCAATTTAGTGTATCTGTGTGCGGCGGGATAATTATTCACAACTACTCTCCTAAACGTTTCCTTGTTACTCAAGGGTTATGCTGTACATATCATAACAACGTCCCTCCCCCATGCAAACATCGTTCAACCCAACGTCCCCGTCCTACCGGAGATCCAGGCCTTGGTTCTGCCACATGCTCTCCATGATCCGGATGATCTGCAGGGTCAGCATGTCCTGGCGGAGATCTAGAAGGGACCGAGTGAAGAAGGTGAACAGCACGGGCCTTTTTTGCACAGTCGGGGGTGGGTGGGTCATGGGGTGTGTGAGGTCAGGCGGATGGGGAGGGGAGGGGAGGAAACCACGCAGGGGAGACCCAGCGTGGCTCTCCAGATCCATGTGCCACCCCCCCACCCCCCAACTGTCAACTCATCAAATATTTCTCGGGTTTCTTTCGAGCGGGCCAAACAGAAAGGGAGGGAGGGGAGAGCAGTGCGGCAGCTTGGAAACCGAAAGCGCATTCCGTCAACGTTTTCTTTCTTTTTTAAAAAAGTTTTTTTTTTATTTCTTTTGACGACCAACATTGACCAATGCAAACATAAAACATCAAATAAAAGCATCTTTCCATTTACACAGTGGGTCAGTAGGTAGATATCTCTTGTGCCCAATTATCAATGGTCTTTCCCTCCTAAATTTAGATTGAAATTCATATGGAACAGATCAGCTTTGCAAACTATGTTATGATTAATTCCTTAATGGACTATAATTATACATTCACATCATAGACAAATGGATTGTAAATAAATAGAAATAAGTACTAGATAAGTGAATGATATATATAAACTATATTATTATTAACGCCTTAATGGACTATAATTATAAATTCACATCATAGATAAATGGATTGTAAATAGAGATAAGTACTAGATAAGTAAATGATTTATATAAACTATATTATTATTAACGCCTTAATAGACTATAATTATAAATTCACATCATAGACAAATGGATTGTAAATAGAGATAAGTACTAGATAAGTAAATGATTTATATAAACTATGTTACTATTAACTCCTTAATGGACTATAATTATAAATTCACATCATAGATAAATGGATTGTAAGTAGAGATAAATACTAGATAAGTGAATGATTTATATAAACTATATTATTATTAACGCCTTAATGGACTATAATTATAAATTCACGTCATAGATAAATGGATTGTAAATAGAGATAAGTACTAGATAAGTAAATGATTTATATAAACTATGTTACTATTAACTCCTTAATGGACTATAATTATAAATTCACATCATAGATAAATGGATTGTAAGTAGAGATAAATACTAGATAAGTGAATGATTTATATAAACTATATTATTATTAGCCTTAATAGACTATAATTATAAATTCACGTCATAGATAAATGGATTGTAAATAGAGATAAGTACTAGATAAGTAAATGATTTATATAAACTATGTTACTATTAACTCCTTAATGGACTATAATTATAAATTCACATCATAGATAAATGGATTGTAAGTAGAGATAAATACTAGATAAGTGAATGATTTATATAAACTATATTATTATTAACGCCTTAATGGACTATAATTATAAATTCACGTCATAGATAAATGGATTGTAAGTAGAGATAAGTACTAGATAAGTGAATGATTTATATAAACTATATTATTATTAACTCCTTAATGGACTATAATTATAAATTCACGTCATAGATAAATGGATTGTAAGTAGAGATAAGTACTAGATAAGTGAATGATTTATATAAACTATATTATTATTATTAACTCCTTAATGGACGATAATTATAAATTCACGTCATAGATAAATGGATTGTAAATAGAGATAAATACTAGATAAGTGAATGATTTATATAAACTATATTATTATTAACTCCTTAATGGACGATAATTATAAATTCACGTCATAGATAAATGGATTGTAAATAGAGATAAATACTAGATAAGTGAATGATTTATACAAACTATATTACTATTATTAACTCCTTAATGGACTATAATTATAAATTCCTGTCATAGATAAATGGATTGTAAATAAAGAGAGATAAGAACTAGTTAAATTCATATTCGCACAATTTTGTATATTTGTAAATAATGCACAACGTCTGAGGATAAGACGCATGTCACAAACTGTTGACATAAGATCTATTTTGTTGTTGTTTGACTTTTTAAAATGATAAAAGATTCATAAAAAAAAATCACGTCATCCTTTTCGAGCAAATCTCCACTTTCCCAAAACCTAAATATTCACCCTGTCATTCATTTCATTCTAATCAGTTCTAATACCTCATTACGCTGTCTTATCTTTACTATTATGTTGCATTCATATTAGAATATATTTTATTCCCCTATTTTCTTATCTCACCATTGATAAAATAAATCCCCTATTTTGATAATATTCTTTGTCTTCTGGCTCTCTAATTTCTAATGTCCATTTAATTTCTAACGTCCATTTAATTTCTAATGTCCATTTAATTTCTAACGTCCATTTAACATTCATTGACTAATGTCCATTTATTGATATTTCTGCACATTCCGTTATTTTCTTAAATCGCCCCCGTCTTCTGACGGAATTTTTTTCCCGCTTTCCCAGTTTTGAGCCAATTCAATTTCTAGCTGCTGTTAAAAAAAACATTTCTAAATCAAATAGGTCGATTCTCTACTGGATCCTTCAGGTAAGATAGCCAAGAAAAATATCTCTGGTTTAAAGGTTTTCCAAGATAGTAAACTAGGGGATCATAGTTTCCGTCGGTGCAAAATTCTAATTGGGGGACATGATGGAGGACTCTGGGCTACGGCTGTGTCCCATTGGAGAATGGAGAGTCGGCTGCACCCAGGCAGTGCCGGCATGTTCACTCCCTAATAAATCCTTTTTGGAAGTTTTGCAAGTTTGGCTCGAGACTCAGGATTTTTAATCGGGGGTGTAAACGGCCGGAATCCCGACACCAACAATTTTGGAAGGAGGCCACAGGAGAAAGCCAGCTGGCTCCCCCGTGAGGGCATTGAGCTGTGCCTCGCATCCCAGACAGCCCGGGTTCTGGCCCCCTCCTCGGCTTGCTTGAGACCTCCAGCCCAGCCCTTTGACCCCATCTGAATAACCGAGTGGGGGAAGGGACCTTGGAGGTCTTCTAGTCTGACCCCCCACCCCCGCTCAAGCAGGAGATTCTACACCGTTTCAGATAGGTGGCCGTCCGGTCTCTTATTTTTAAAACAAAAACCTCCTCCAGCAATGGAGTTCCTACAAGTTGTTAATCTTGTGAGCTCTCACGTTTCCTTTCTGCTATGCATTCAAACTGGACAGGGAGGTATATGGATAGGCAGAATGTATGTGGATGTATATAGCCCTGGTATATGTGTGCGTTACGTATGGGCATGCGTAGATGGTTACTTTCTTTTGAGAGGAGGCAACTGAAGGTCATTTTTAATGTGAGCGGGGTGTTGACAGTAAAAAATGACAATATATGTTTATCTCTTCTCTTCTCTTCTTTCCTCTCCTCTACACTTCTCTTCTCTACTCTTCTCTATTCTTCTCTTCTCTTCTCTCCTCTCCTCTACACTTCTCTTCTCTACTCTTCTCTATTCTTCTCTCCTCTCCTCTTCTCTTCTCTTCTCTTCTTTCCTCTCCTCCGCACTTCTCTTCTCTTCTCTTCTCTTCTCTTCTCTTCTCTTCTCTCCTCTATTCTCTTCTCAACACTTCTCTACTCTTCTCTTCTCTACTCTTCTCTTCACTACTCTTCTCTACAATTCTTTTCTCTTCTCTTCTCTTCTCTACACTTCTCTTCTCTTCTCTTCTCTATTCTTCTCTTCTTTCCTCTCCTCCGCACTTCTCTTCTCTTCTCTTCTCTACACTTCTCTTCTCTCCTCTCCTCTACACTTCTCTTCTCTACTCTTCTCTATTCTTCTCTTCTCTTCTCTACTCTTCTCTACACTTCTCTTCTCTACTCTTCTCTATTCTTCTCTTCTCTTCTTTCCTCTCCTCTGCACTTCTCTTCTCTTCTCTTCTCTTCACTACTCTTCTCTTCTCTCCTCTCCTCTACACTTCTCTTCTCAACACTTCTCTACTCTTCTCTTCTCTACTCTTCTCTTCTCTATTCTTCTCTACACTTCTTTTATCTTCTCTACACTTCTCTTCTCTTCTCTCCTCTGCACTTCTCTTCTCTACTCTTCTCTTCTCTACTCTTCTCTTCTCTATTCTTCTCTACACTTCTTTTATCTTCTCTACACTTCTCTTCTCTTCTCTCCTCTGCACTTCTCTTCTCTACACTTCTCTTCTCTCCTCTCCTCTACACTTCTCTTCTCTACTCTTCTGTACTCTTCTCTTCTCTACTCTTTTCTCTATTCTTCTCTTCTCTATTCTTCTCTACACTTCTTTTCTCAACACTTCTCTTCTTTCCTCTTCTCTACTCTTCTCTTCTCTATTCTTCTCTACACTTCTTTTCTCCTCTTCTCTACTCTTCTCTTCTCTTCTTTCCTCTCCTCTGCACTTCTCTTCTCTCCTCTACACTTCTCAACACTTCTCTACTCTTCTCTTCTCTACTCTTCTCTTCTCTATTCTTCTCTTCTCTATTCTTCTTTACACTTCTTTTCTCTTCCCTTCTCTTCTCTTCTCTATTCTTCTCTACACTTCTTTTCTCTTCTCTACTCTTCTCTTCTTTCCTCTCCTCTGCACTTCTCTTCTCTTCTCTTCTTTCCTCTCCTCTGCACTTCTCTTCTCTTCTCTTCTCTTCTCTACACTTCTCTTCTCTTCTCTCCTCTGCACTTCTCTACTCTTCTCTTCTCTTCTCTACTCTTCTCTTCTCTATTCTTCTCTACACTTCTTTTATCTTCTCTACACTTCTCTTCTCTTCTCTCCTCTGCACTTCTCTTCTCTACTCTTCTCTTCTCTACTCTTCTCTTCTCTATTCTTCTCTACACTTCTTTTATCTTCTCTACACTTCTCTTCTCTTCTCTCCTCTGCACTTCTCTTCTCTACTCTTCTCTTCTCTACTCTTCTCTTCTCTATTCTTCTCTACACTTCTTTTATCTTCTCTACACTTCTCTTCTCTTCTCTCCTCTGCACTTCTCTTCTCTACACTTCTCTTCTCTCCTCTCCTCTACACTTCTCTTCTCTACTCTTCTGTACTCTTCTCTTCTCTACTCTTTTCTCTATTCTTCTCTTCTCTATTCTTCTCTACACTTCTTTTCTCAACACTTCTCTTCTTTCCTCTTCTCTACTCTTCTCTTCTCTATTCTTCTCTACACTTCTTTTCTCCTCTTCTCTACTCTTCTCTTCTCTTCTTTCCTCTCCTCTGCACTTCTCTTCTCTCCTCTACACTTCTCAACACTTCTCTACTCTTCTCTTCTCTACTCTTCTCTTCTCTATTCTTCTCTTCTCTATTCTTCTTTACACTTCTTTTCTCTTCCCTTCTCTTCTCTTCTCTATTCTTCTCTACACTTCTTTTCTCTTCTCTACTCTTCTCTTCTTTCCTCTCCTCTGCACTTCTCTTCTCTTCTCTTCTTTCCTCTCCTCTGCACTTCTCTTCTCTTCTCTTCTCTTCTCTACACTTCTCTTCTCTTCTCTCCTCTGCACTTCTCTACTCTTCTCTTCTCTTCTCTACTCTTCTCTTCTCTATTCTTCTCTACACTTCTTTTATCTTCTCTACACTTCTCTTCTCTTCTCTCCTCTGCACTTCTCTACTCTTCTCTTCTCTTCTCTACTCTTCTCTTCTCTATTCTTCTCTACACTTCTTTTATCTTCTCTACACTTCTCTTCTCTTCTCTCCTCTGCACTTCTCTTCTCTACTCTTCTCTTCTCTACTCTTCTCTTCTCTATTCTTCTCTACACTTCTTTTATCTTCTCTACACTTCTCTTCTCTTCTCTCCTCTGCACTTCTCTTCTCTACTCTTCTCTTCTCTACTCTTCTCTTCTCTATTCTTCTCTACACTTCTTTTATCTTCTCTACACTTCTCTTCTCTTCTCTCCTCTGCACTTCTCTTCTCTACACTTCTCTTCTCTCCTCTCCTCTACACTTCTCTTCTCTACTCTTCTGTACTCTTCTCTTCTCTACTCTTTTCTCTATTCTTCTCTTCTCTATTCTTCTCTACACTTCTTTTCTCAACACTTCTCTTCTTTCCTCTTCTCTACTCTTCTCTTCTCTATTCTTCTCTACACTTCTTTTCTCCTCTTCTCTACTCTTCTCTTCTCTTCTTTCCTCTCCTCTGCACTTCTCTTCTCTCCTCTACACTTCTCAACACTTCTCTACTCTTCTCTTCTCTACTCTTCTCTTCTCTATTCTTCTCTTCTCTATTCTTCTTTACACTTCTTTTCTCTTCCCTTCTCTTCTCTTCTCTATTCTTCTCTACACTTCTTTTCTCTTCTCTACTCTTCTCTTCTTTCCTCTCCTCTGCACTTCTCTTCTCTTCTCTTCTTTCCTCTCCTCTGCACTTCTCTTCTCTTCTCTTCTCTTCTCTACACTTCTCTACACTTCTCTTCCCTTCTCTTCTCTTCTCTTCTTTCCTCTCCTCTGCACTTCTCTTCTCTTCTCTTCTCTTCTCTTCTCTTCTCTATTCTTCTCTACACTTCTTTTCTGTTCTCTTCTCTTCTCTTTTTCCTCTCCTCTGCACTTCTCTTCTCTTCTCTACACTTCTCTTCTCTTCTCTCCTCTACACTTCTCTTCTCTACTCTTCTCTTTTCTCCTCTCCTCTACACTTCTCTTCTCAACACTTCTCTTCTTTCCTCTTCTCTACGCTTCTCTTCTCTACACTTCTTTTCTGTTCTCTTCTCTTCTCTTCTTTCCTCTGCACTTCTCTTCTCTACTCTTCTGTACTCTTCTCTTCCCTACTCTTCTCTACACTTCTCTTCCCTTCTCTTCTCTTCTCTACACTTCTCTTCCCTTCTCTTCTCTTCTTTTCTCTTCTCTTCTCTACACTTCTCTTCATTTTCTGAAGACAAGCTCTTCCACT
Organism: Notechis scutatus; assembly: GCF_049901735.1. Lineage (NCBI taxonomy): Eukaryota > Metazoa > Chordata > Lepidosauria > Squamata > Elapidae > Notechis > Notechis scutatus. Next base: position 122,519,199 of record NC_142025.1, read on the forward strand.
GGTTAACTATTCTCACCATCAGGAAGTTTCTCCTTCATTTCAGGTTGATTCTCTCCTTGGGTTAGTTTCCATCCCTCATTTCTTTTTCCTGCCTTCTGGTAGTTTGGAGAATCATTTGACCCTCCCCCCCCTCTTCTTTGGGGCAGCCCCTCCAATATTGGACTCCTGCTATCGCGTCACCCCCTGGTCCTTCTTTCCTCCAGGCTGGCCAAACCCAGATCCTGCAACCGTTCTTCGTTATGGTTTAGTCTCCAGCCTTGAAACATTCTTAGTTGCTCTTTCTCTGCGCTTCCCCCAGAATTTCGACCTCTTTTTTTTTGTAAAGCGGTGACCCAAACTGGACGCGGGATTCCAGGTGTGGCCTTACTAAGGCTTTATAAAGTGGTACTAGCTTGATAGTAGGTCCCCAGCCTCCTAATCTTCTTTATTGCTCTTCTCTACACTTCTTCTCTACTCTTCTCTACTCTTCTCTTTCCTCTCCTCTGCACTTCTCTTCTCTACTCTTCTCTACACTTCTTCTCTACTCTTCTCTACACTTCTTCTCTACTCTTCTCTACACTTCTCTTTCCTCTCCTCTGCACTTCTCTTCTCTATTCTTCTCTACACTTCTCTACTCTTCTCTACACTTCTCTACTCTTCTCTACACTTCTCTACTCTTCTCTACACTTCTCTACTCTTCTCTACACTTCTTCTCTACTCTTCTCTACACTTCTTCTCTACTCTTCTCTACACTTCTCTACTCTTCTCTTCTCTACTCTTCTCTACACTTCTTCTCTACTCTTCTCTACACTTCTTCTCTACTCTTCTCTACACCTCTCTTTCCTCTCCTCTGCACTTCTCTTCTCTATTCTTCTCTACACTTCTCTACTCTTCTCTACACTTCTCTACTCTTCTCTACACTTCTCTACTCTTCTCTACACTTCTTCTCTACTCTTCTCTACACTTCTTCTCTACTCTTCTCTACACTTCTCTACTCTTCTCTTCTCTACTCTTCTCTACACTTCTTCTCTACTCTTCTCTACACTTCTTCTCTACTCTTCTCTACACTTCTCTTTCCTCTCCTCTGCACTTCTCTTCTCTATTCTTCTCTACACTTCTCTACTCTTCTCTACACTTCTCTACTCTTCTCTACACTTCTCTCTCTTCTCTACACTTCTCTACTCTTCTCTACACTTCTCTACTCTTCTCTACACTTCTTCTCTACTCTTCTCTACACTTCTTCTCTACTCTTCTCTACACTTCTCTACTCTTCTCTTCTCTACTCTTCTCTACACTTCTTCTCTACTCTTCTCTACACTTCTCTACTCTTCTCTACACTTCTCCTCTACTCTTCTCTACACTTCTTCTCTACTCTTCTCTACACTTCTTCTCTACTCTTCTCTACTCTTCTCTTTCCTCTCCTCTGCACTTCTCTTCTCTACTCTTCTCTACACTTCTCTACTCTTCTCTACACTTCTTCTCTACTCTTCTCTACACTTCTTCTCTACTCTTCTCTACACTTCTCTACTCTTCTCTACACTTCTTCTCTACTCTTCTCTACACTTCTTCTCTACTCTTCTCTAATCTTCTCTTTCCTCTCCTCTGCACTTCTCTTCTCTACTCTTCTCTACACTTCTTCTCTACTCTTCTCTACACTTCTTCTCTACTCTTCTCTACACTTCTCTTTCCTCTCCTCTGCACTTCTCTTCTGTATTCTTCTCTACACTTCTCTACTCTCTCTACCTTCTCTACTCTTCTCTACACTTCTCTACTCTTCTCTACACTTCTCTACTCTTCTCTACACTTCTTCTCTACTCTTCTCTACACTTCTCTACTCTTCTCTTCTCTACTCTTCTCTACACTTCTCTTCTCTATTCTTCTCTACTCTTCTCTTTTTCCTCTCCTCTGCACTTCTCTTCTCTACTCTTCTCTACACTTCTTCTCTACTCTTCTCTACACTTCTTCTCTACTCTTCTCTACACTTCTCTTTCCTCTCCTCTGCACTTCTCTTCTGTATTCTTCTCTACCTTCTCTACACTTCTTCTCTACTCTTCTCTACACTTCTCTACTCTTCTCTACACTTCTTCTCTACTCTTCTCTACACTTCTTCTCTACTCTTCTCTAATCTTCTCTTTCCTCTCCTCTGCACTTCTCTTCTCTACTCTTCTCTACACTTCTTCTCTACTCTTCTCTACACTTTTTCTCTACTCTTCTCTAATCTTCTCTTTCCTCTCCTCTGCACTTCTCTTCTCTACTCTTCTCTACACTTCTTCTCTACTCTTCTCTACACTTCTTCTCTACTCTTCTCTACACTTCTCTTTCCTCTCTCCTCTGCACTTCTCTTCTGTATTCTTCTCTACACTTCTCTACTCTTCTCTACACTTCTCTACTCTTCTCTACACTTCTCTACTCTTCTCTACACTTCTCTACTCTTCTCTACACTTCTTCTCTACTCTTCTCTACACTTCTCTACTCTTCTCTTCTCTACTCTTCTCTACACTTCTCTTCTCTATTCTTCTCTACTCTTCTCTTTTTCCTCTCCTCTGCACTTCTCTTCTCTACTCTTCTCTACACTTCTTCTCTACTCTTCTCTACACTTCTTCTCTACTCTTCTCTACACTTCTCTTTCCTCTCCTCTGCACTTCTCTTCTGTATTCTTCTCTACACTTCTCTACTCTTCTCTACACTTCTCTACTCTTCTCTACACTTCTCTACTCTTCTCTACACTTCTCTACTCTTCTCTACACTTCTTCTCTACTCTTCTCTACACTTCTCTACTCTTCTCTTCTCTACTCTTCTCTACACTTCTCTTCTCTATTCTTCTCTACTCTTCTCTTTTTCCTCTCCTCTGCACTTCTCTTCTCTACTCTTCTCTTCTCTATTCTTCTCTACACTTCTGTTCTCTTCTTTCCTCTCCTCTTCCCTTCTCTTCTCTACACTTCTCTTCTCTTCTCTACACTTCTCTTCCCTTCTGTTCTGTTCTGTTCTGTTCTCTTCTCTTCTCTACTCTTCTCTAAGTTTCAACCTCTTTTTTGTAAAGCGGTGACCCAAACTGGACGCGGGATTCCAGGTGTGGCCTTACTAAGGCTTTATAAAGTGGTACTAACTTGATAGTAGGTCCCCAGCCTCCTAATCCTCTTTATTGCTCTTCTCTGCACTCTTTCCAAAGTCTCAACATCTTTTTGGTTTTTTTAATATCCCAGTGACCAAATTGGGTCCAGTCCTCCAAAGGGGTCGAACCAAGGCCTTATTAGAGGGGGTATTAATTCTTGACACGATAGGTTTCCCCCCCGTTGGGGTCCCCTTACTCTCTTCTAATCCCTTTCTCTGCAACCTCCCCGTTCCAGAGGATAAGAGAGAAAACCCCAAAGAAAACCAGACCTCCCCGTACCGCCGACCCAGTTCTGCCACTCACCGTCTCCGTTCTTAAAAATGATCTCGTGGTTCGTGAAGAGCAGTTCGGACATGATGTCCGGATTCTCCCAGTTGAGCCACAAGGGACGCTTGGCCGAGGACATGATCCGGCACTGCGTCCAGCCTGCAGGAGAGGAAAGGCCGAGGGCGGTGGGGTTGGGGGTGGGGCCCAGCTAGAAGACCCCCATTCCCCATTCCGGCCTGCCTTCCTGCCCCCCACCCTCCCCCCTCCCAAGGAGCCCTGCCCGGTGGGGGGTCTCACCGGAGGTTGCCCAACTGGTGGAGCGGGGTTGAGGGGGCAGATGAATCCTTGGAGGGCCTCCATGTAGTCGGGCCGCCTCATCTGCTCCACCAGGAACTTCATCTGCATCTGAATAGAATCAACAGAGGGGAAGGAAGGGACCTTGGAGGTCTTCTAGTCCAAACCCCCGCCCCGCCCGGCTCAGGCAGGATCCCCGCGATGGCGAACCTACAACCCAGTGAGCCGCCGGCCAACTTACCTGCCCTGCGCATGCCGCCCAGGTGATGTTCAGCCTCTCGGAGGCTCGCGGGCGGCCGGCGCAGGCTTCGCAGGCTGAAAAAAATAGGCCCGTTTTCATCGCTTCCGGTATTTCCGGAAATACCAGAAGTGACCAAACGGCCCATTTTTCGGCCTGCAAAGCCTGTAGAAGCCTGCAGAAGCCTTCCTCAAGCCCAGATCTGGGAGGCCGGAAAAAATAAAGGCCTCAAAATGGCCAGAATTAGCTGGGAGACGCAGTGCAGGTAAGTGGGCAGGGGGCATGTGGGGTGAAGCGTTTGCGCATTGCCTTCTGGGTATATATATATATATATATATATATATATATATATATATATATTCCTTTTCCTTTCGGTTCTCTTTGCTGGCTATAGAGGGGAGAGAATGTTGGGCTTGACACGTTCCTAAAGTGGGAGGAGTGGTTAGATAGTGAGGATTGTTTAGGCTAAGCGGTTCTTCTTTTCCGTGGGAACGAAAGGTCGAGATGGATGACGCCAAGGCCGACGTGGATTTACCGCTATTGGGGGAAACGGGACTTTCGGCCGGTCTGTTTCTCATTCCCAAATATTACGCTTGGTAGTGCGCGATCCGGAAGAACGACCGATTTTTTGCCCACGGGATGCTTATCCGAATAAAAGAAATGGGCGTGGGGACCCAGGGTGGGGATACGAAACCAACCAAGTCCCCCCAAAAACAGGCGAAACCCCATTTTTTTATTCCTTCAACTTGGCTTCAAAGCTCCAGATATCCTTGACCGGAAACCAAACAAAACAAAAAACTCCCCCACAAACAGTTACGAAAAGGAGGAAAGGCCGTTTAAACTAAAAAAAAAAAAATACCGATCAATTATAAATAGAAAAAATAACACAACAACACAAACCACACTGAAGCCATTAAGGGAACCAGGCAAGATAAGGGCTTGATGTCCACAGATATTGGAACACACACTGGGAAGGACGCCAAACTCAAGAGAGGAATGGACAGGCTAGAGATATTTCCATGCTTTGTTTCCAGCACTGGCCCATACGCACGTCCATCCTTTTCACAAGTTCTCACAGCTGCAGTCCATGAAGGGGATCAGGGCCCTTTCCTCCCCCCGTAGACCACGCTATTCACATTGCTCCCTTATGCGTTCCTCCCTGGATTTCATCGCTTGGAAAGTCTGTGCATGCCCCTCTCGGGCAGCAACCAGGCACCGAGAGTCACGGGGTGTGTGTGTGTGTGTGTGTGTCTCTCTCTCTTCTGACAACTCCCAACTCCTTCTCCTCCTTCGAGGCGATCCCTCCGCCCGCTCGGCCGTCCTCCGTCCCCTTTCCCAGGAAGTTACCTTCTGAGTCTCGTCCTTCTTCTCCTGTTTGAGGATGTCAGTGAGGTTGATGAGCTTCTCCATGGCTTCCACCTGTCGGTTCAGGTGCTTCAGGTACATCCCGCAGCCACGGCAGAAGGCCTCTAGCATCAACCCGAAGCGCTGGGAAATAGGCTTGCTGTGCATCTCCGACCTGGGGAGGACACAACCGTTGTGAGTTGCCAACACCCCCCCCCCACACTGAAAAAAGGGTGGATTTAAATGAACCAGGTGTGGGGCGACCGTTGTGAGTCCCCGGCTTCAACAAGAGGGCCGCAATTACGGTTAGTCCATGACCTGCAACAACTCAACACTACCACGGGCATGTCAACTCATAAAACATTTCCTGGGCCTGTTTTAGTAGTTGCCATTAAAACGGGGTGGGTGGGTGGGTGGGGAGGAAGGAAGGAAATCTGGAAGGGCAGGGCAGCAGTTGGAAAGCTGAAAGTCCTTCCAACTCTTTATCTTTAAAAGATTGGAACTCAACTACCGGAGCTTTTGCAGAGCGAGAGAGAGGAGGAACAGATGGGTCCACTGCCTGTGTGGATGTGCAGAAGGCAGAGGAGAGGAGAGCAGTGGAAATCTATGGGCCGGACCTCGGGACGGGAGCTCCAGGGGCAGAGCCTGGGCCGGCCGTCAGCCCTCCGACGGAGAGTCAACAGCCTCCCAGGTCTGGAGGGGGCTGATGAGGAAGAGGAGGAACAGCCGGGTCTAGTGCCTGATGCACAGAAAGCAAAGGAGAGGAGAGCAAGTGGAAATCTACGGGCCGGACCTCGGGACGGGAGCTCCAGGGGCAGAGCCTGGGCCGGCCGTCAGCCCTCCGACGGAGAGTCAACAGCCTCCCAGGTCTGGAGGGGGCTGATGAGGAAGAGGAGGAACAGCCGGGTCTAGTGACTGATGCACAGAAAGCAAAGGAGAGGAGAGCAAGTGGAAATCTACGGGCCGGACCTCGGGACGGGAGCTCAGGGGCAGAGCCTGGGCCGGCCGTCAGCCCTCCGACGGAGAGTCAACGGCCTCCCAGGTCTGGAGGGGGCTGATGAGGAAGAGGAGGAACAGCCGGGTCTAGTGCCTGATGCACAGAAAGCAAAGGAGAGGAGAGCAAGTGGAAATCTACGGGCCGGACCTCGGGATGGGAGCTCCAGAGGCAGAGCCTGGGCCGGCCGTCAGCCCTCCGACGGAGAGTCAACGGCCTCCCAGGTCTGGAGGGGGCTGATGAGGAAGAGGAGGAACAGCCGGGTCTAGTGCCTGATGCACAGAAAGCAAAGGAGAGGAGAGCAAGTGGAAATCTACGGGCCGGACCTCGGGGCCGGAGCTCCAGGGGCAGAGCCTGGGCGTCCGTCAGCCCTCCGACGGAGAGTCAACGGCCTCCCAGGTCTGGAGGGGGCTGACGAGGAAGAGGAGGAACAGCCGGGTCTAGTGCCTGATGCACAGAAAGCAAAGGAGAGGAGAGCAAGTGGAAATCTACGGGCCGGACCTCGGGACGGGAGCTCCAGGGGCAGAGCCTGGGCCGGCCGTCAGCCCTCCGACGGAGAGTCAACAGCCTCCCAGGTCTGGAGGGGGCTGATGAGGAAGAGGAGGAACAGCCGGGTCTAGTGCCTGATGCACAGAAAGCAAAGGAGAGGAGAGCAAGTGGAAATCTACGGGCCGGACCTCGGGACGGGAGCTCCGAGGAAAAAGGGAACGGAACTGGCACAGAGAGAGAGAGAGAGACAGAGCCAATCTGCGAGCGACATGATTGCTACCTCTCCATCTCCTGCAACCCCGCCCCCCCATGCTCCTCCTAGCCCCTCCCCCTCCAACCCCCCACACCTTCCTCCACCACCTCATCTGGACTCACTTGAGATGCCAGAAGTAAAAATGGCCGATTCTCTGGTTGGTGAGAGCCTTCATGGTCAGGAAGCGAGCGAGGGGTTGTCCAGGTATTGCTCGTATTTCAGAACCTTTTTGGGGGTGGAGTGAGGGGGCAAACAGAGGACAAGTTAGGGGTCTGCGTCGCAGAGGGTGGGGGGCAGACGCACTGTAAAGTGGGAGGAGAGGGCAGAGCTGGTATCGGGGGGGCAGGGGGTGGAGCAAGGAAAGGGAAGGGAAGCCTATTTCCGGGAAAGGGTTTGCCCTGCCTGAGCCGGGCGGGGCGGGTTGATCTAGATGACCTCCGAGCCCCCTTCCAAACTCCCTTATTTCTGTTTCGTCAAAGAAGAGATCGGAAGATTATTTTTGTTTCCTTCCCACCTCCACCCCATCTCCCGAAACAATGTAGGGTAACTTCTGCCTCAGCAGGACGGGGTGTGGGGGTTGGTCTAGATGACCTCGAAGAGGCCCCTTCCCAACTCCAGAATTTCCGTTTCCTAAGAAGGGATGGTGGAAGCTTATTTTTTTCCCCCCTTCAATTAATAACCCTTCCTGAGCGGAGGGTTCATCTCGATGACCTCCGAGGTCCCCTTCCGACTCCGTTCTTCTGTTTTTATAGGAAGAGATTTGGAAACTATTTTTTTTTTTCTGAAACCATATCGGGTTTGTCTGGGCAGAGGGGGTTGGTCTAGATGACCTCCCAAGGTCCCTTTCCCACTCCGTTCTTCTGTTTTTATAGGAAGAGATTTGGAAACTATTTTTTTTTTTCTGAAACCATATCGGGTCTGTCTGAGTGGAGGGGTTGGTCTAGGTGACCTCCTGAGGTCCCCTTCCCAACTCTTGTTATTCTGTTTTTATAAGAAGGGATTTAGAAGCTATTTTTTTTTCCTGAAACCATATCGGGTCTGTCTGAGTGGAGGGGTTGGTCTAGGTGACCTCCCGAGGTCCCCTTCCCACTCCGTTCTTCTGTTTTTATAAGAAGGGATTTGGAACCTTTTTTTTTTTTTCCTGAAACCATATCGGGTCTGTCTGGGCGGAGGGGTAGGGGTTGGTCTAGATGACCTCCCGAGGCCCCTTCCAAACTCTTGTTATTCTCTTTTATAAGAAGAAATTGGAAGCTATTTTTTTTTTCCTGAAACCATATCGGGTCTGTCTGAGTGGAGGGGGTTGGTCTAGGTGACCTCCTGAGGTCCCCTTCCCAACTCTTGTTATTCTGTTTTTATAAGAAGGGATTTAGAAGCTATTTTTTTTCCTGAAACCATATCGGGTCTGTCTGAGTGGAGGGGGTTGGTCTAGGTGACCTCCTGAGGTCCCCTTCCCAACTCTTGTTATTCTGTTTTTATAAGAAGGGATTTAGAAGCTATTTTTTTTTCCTGAAACCATATCGGGTCTGTCTGAGTGGAGGGGTTGGTCTAGGTGACCTCCTGAGGTCCCCTTCCCAACTCTTGTTATTCTGTTTTTATAAGAAGGGATTTAGAAGCTATTTTTTTTTCCTGAAACCATATCGGGTCTGTCTGAGTGGAGGGGGTTGGTCTAGGTGACCTCCTGAGGTCCCCTTCCCAACTCTTGTTATTCTGTTTTTATAAGAAGGGATTTAGAAGCTATTTTTTTCCTGAAACCATATCGGGTCTGTCTGAGTGGAGGGGGTTGGTCTAGGTGACCTCCTGAGGTCCCCTTCCCAACTCTTGTTATTCTGTTTTTATAAGAAGGGATTTAGAAGCTATTTTTTTTCCTGAAACCATATCGGGTCTGTCTGAGTGGAGGGGTTGGTCTAGGTGACCTCCTGAGGTCCCCTTCCCAACTCTTGTTATTCTGTTTTTATAAGAAGGGATTTAGAAGCTATTTTTTTTCCTGAAACCATATCGGGTCTGTCTGAGTGGAGGGGGTTGGTCTAGGTGACCTCCTGAGGTCCCCTTCCCAACTCTTGTTATTCTGTTTTTATAAGAAGGGATTTAGAAGCTATTTTTTTTTCCTGAAACCATATCGGGTCTGTCTGAGTGGAGGGGGTTGGTCTAGGTGACCTCCTGAGGTCCCCTTCCCAACTCTTGTTATTCTGTTTTTATAAGAAGGGATTTAGAAGCTATTTTTTTTTTCCTGAAACCATATCGGGTCTGTCTGAGTGGAGGGGGTTGGTCTAGGTGACCTCCTGAGGTCCCCTTCCCAACTCTTGTTATTCTGTTTTTATAAGAAGGGATTTAGAAGCTATTTTTTTTTCCTGAAACCATATCGGGTCTGTCTGAGTGGAGGGGTTGGTCTAGGTGACCTCCTGAGGTCCCCTTCCCAACTCTTGTTATTCTGTTTTTATAAGAAGGGATTTAGAAGCTATTTTTTTCCTGAAACCATATCGGGTCTGTCTGAGTGGAGGGGGTTGGTCTAGGTGACCTCCTGAGGTCCCCTTCCCAACTCTTGTTATTCTGTTTTTATAAGAAGGGATTTAGAAGCTATTTTTTTTCCTGAAACCATATCGGGTCTGTCTGAGTGGAGGGGTTGGTCTAGGTGACCTCCTGAGGTCCCCTTCCCAACTCTTGTTATTCTGTTTTTATAAGAAGGGATTTAGAAGCTATTTTTTTTCCTGAAACCATATCGGGTCTGTCTGAGTGGAGGGGGTTGGTCTAGGTGACCTCCTGAGGTCCCCTTCCCAACTCTTGTTATTCTGTTTTTATAAGAAGGGATTTAGAAGCTATTTTTTTTTCCTGAAACCATATCGGGTCTGTCTGAGTGGAGGGGTTGGTCTAGGTGACCTCCTGAGGTCCCCTTCCCAACTCTTGTTATTCTGTTTTTATAAGAAGGGATTTAGAAGCTATTTTTTTTTTCCTGAAACCATATCGGGTCTGTCTGGGCAGAGGGGGTTGGTCTAGATGACCTCCCGAGGTCCCCTTCCCCTCCACAATTCTGTTTTTATAAGAAGGGAGTTGGAAGCTATTTTTTCCTGAAACCATATCGGGTCTGTCTGAGTGGAGGGGTTGGTCTAGGTGACCTCCCGAGGTCCCCTTCCCACTCCGTTCTTCTGTTTTTATAAGAAGGGATTTAGAAGCTATTTTTTTCCTGAAACCATATCGGGTCTGTCTGAGTGGAGGGGGTTGGTCTAGGTGACCTCCCGAGGTCCCCTTCCCACTCCACAATTCTGTTTTTATAAGAAGGGGATTGGAAGCTATTTTTTTCCCCTGAAACCATATCGGGTCTGTCTGGGCGGAGGGGGGGTTGGTCTAGATGACCTCCCGAGGACCCTTCCAGCCTCATGTTATTCTGTTTTATAAGAAGAAATGGGAAGCTTATATTTCTACACACACCCCACCCCTCCGCGAAACCATATAGGGTCTCAAGCCTGAGCAGAGAGAGGAGGGGGGCTGGTCTAGATGACCTCCAGGGACCCTCTGGGATTCCGTGCGAAACCGCCCCTGGGGGGTCCCGGATGTGACCTGGCCACGCTTCCTCCCCCGACCCACCCGCCACGTCCCATTCAAACTCACCCCCTTCGCCGTCCCAGCCACCGATCTCCTCCCCTCCCGGAAGGCCCCATTCCGAGCCCCGCCCCGCCCCAGGAAAACCCCCCACCCCGAGAGTGGGCCCCTCCCCTCCCACCTGGCCTCGCTCAGGGGAGGGCCTTCTCACCTGCACCAGCTGGATGAGGTACTGCGAGAGCTTGTCGTCCGTCAAACCTTTGACCAGGCACTTGAGTGCGAACTCCCGGATGACCGGATCGGGGAAGTTGCAGTCCAACAGCTCCATGGAGAGCTCCGGCTTGATTAGCGGCCATTCCCGGAGGAGACAGTACATCTGGGGGAGGGGTGGGGAGGGGTGGGGGTGAGGGGGGCGAGAAGAATGACGGCCATCAATTTGGGTGGGGGTGGGTGGGGTGTCTCCCGATTGCCAACGCGTCGCGGCTCCGCCCGGCAGCGGAGGCGAGCTCTCGAGGATCGAGGACTCGGGCAGGACTATCGGAGAGTGGCGGGTGGGGGAGGGGCCTGCCTGCGGAGGTCGTGTGGGGGTGGGCGGCAGTGAGGAAGAAGCCCCTCCCCCCCCCCGAGGAGCGCGGGCGTGCAGGAAGGAAAGAGCAGGCACGGGCGACTCGGGAGTGAAGCCGCAAGGTGATGGTTTTTTCCCCGTAAAAGGGATAAAAGCCAGCCTGAGAGACAGGGTTCTTTGCAGGAAGCAAGGAAGTCCCTGCCCTTGAGCCTTGTGGAAGACTTGGGAGTTTTATCCCCTAAGGGATAAAAAACCAGCCTGAGAGACCGGGGTTCTTTGCAGGAAGCAAGGAAGTCCCTGACCTTCGAGCCTTGTGGAAGACTCGGGAGTTTTATCCCATAAGGGATAAAAGCCAGCCTGAGAGACCGGGGTTCTTTGCAGGAAGCAAGGAAGTCCCTGCCCTTCAAGCCTTGTGGAAGACTCGGGAGTTTTATCCCGTAGGGATAAAAAGCCAGCCTGAGAGACCGGGTTCTTTGCAGGAAGCAAGGAAGTCCCAGCCCTTCAAGCCTTGTGGAAGACTCGGGAGTTTTATCCCGTAAGGGATAAAAAGCCAGCCTGAGAGACCGGGGTTCTTTGCAGGAAGCAAGGAAGTCCCTGCCCTTCAAGCCTTGTGGAAGACTCGGGAGTTTATCCCATAAGGGATAAAAGCCAGCCTGAGAGACCGGGGTTCTTTGCAGGAAGCAAGGAAGTCCCTGCCCTTCGAGCCTTGTGGAAGACTCGGGAGTTTTATCCCGTAAGGGATAAAAAGCCAGCCTGAGAGACCGGGGTTTTTGCAGGAAGCAAGGAAGTTCTTTGCCCTTCAAGCCTTGTGGAAGACTCGGGAGTTTTATCCCATAAGGGATAAAAGCCAGCCTGAGAGACCGGGGTTCTTTGCAGGAAGCAAGGGAAGTCCCTGCCCTTCAAGCCTCGTGGGAAGCTCAGGAAAAAAAAATCTTGCTTGGTGTTCGGAGACTCTTTTGTGTTGGGAGGTGTTTCTTAGTAACTTTATCTCGGGGTTCTTGGCAGCCTTGCGCCACCTTTTTAAGAAAAGATGGGGAGCTTCTTGGGCTGAAATGATACAGCGTCTCCTGCCCAGGGCAGGGGGTTGGTCTAGATGACCTCTGAGGCCCCATCCGACTCTTGCTATTCTGTTTTTAAGAATAAAAGGGCCATCTAAAAGAGAATGACGGAATAATGGAAAAGAGATCAAAGCACAAACGACCCAGGAGATCACAGCACAAGATCCAGGATATCTCCACAACAAAACTCACAAGTCCATCACACAGCCCATTATACCAATAAGCTTCCCGTTTTTTCTTAAAAACAGAATGACTGAATAATGGAAAAGAGATCAGAGCACAAACGACCCAGGAGATGACAGCGCAGGATCCAGGATATCTCCACAACAAAACTCACAAGGCCATCACACAGCCCTTTATACCAATAAGCTTCCCACCTTTTCTTAAAAACAGAATGACGGAATAATGGAAAAGAGATCAGAGCACAAACGACCCAGGAGATGACAGCACAAGATCCAGGATATCTCCACAACAAAACTCACAAGGCCATCACACAGCCCATTATACCAATAAGCTTCCCGTCCTTTTCTTAAAAACAGAATGACGGAATAATGGAAAAGAGATCAGAGCACAAACGACCCAGGAGATGACAACACAGGATCCAGGATATCTCCACAACAAAACTCACAGGGCCATCACACAGCCCATTATACCAATAAGCTTCCCGTCCTTTTCTTAAAAACAGAATGACGGAATAATGGAAAAGAGATCAGAGCACAAACGACCGAGGAGATGACAGCACAAGATCCAGGATATCTCCACAACAAAACTCACAAGGCCATCACACAGCCCATTATACCAATAAGCTTCACGTCCTTTTCTTAAAAACAGAATGACGGAATAATGGAAAAGAGATCAGAGCACAAACGACCCAGGAGATGACAACACAGGATCCAGGATATCTCCACAACAAAACTCACAAGGCCATCACACAGCCCGTTATACCAATAAGCTTCCCGTCCTTTTCTTAAAAACAGAATGACGGAATAATGGAAAAGAGATCAGAGCACAAACGACCGAGGAGATGACAGCACAAGATCCAGGATATCTCCACAACAAAACTCACAAGGCCATCACACAGCCCATTATACCAATAAGCTTCCCACCTTTTCTTAAAAACAGAATGACGGAATAATGGAAAAGAGATCAGAGCACAAACGACCCAGGAGATGACAGCGCAGGATCCAGGATATCTCCACAACAAAACTCACAAGGCCATCACACAGCCCATTATACCAATAAGCTTCCCGTCCTTTTCTTAAAAACAGAATGATGGAATAATGGAAAAGAGATCAGAGCACAAACGACCCAGGAGATGACAGCACAAGATCCAGGATATCTCCACAACAAAACTCACAAGGCCATCACACAGCCCATTATACCAATAAGCTTCCCACCTTTTCTTAAAAACAGAATGATGGAATAATGGAAAAGAGATCAGAGCACAAACGACCCAGGGATATGACAGCACAAGATCCAGGATATATCCACAACAAAACTCACAAGGCCATCACACAGCCCGTTATACCAATAAGCTTCCCGTCTTTTCTTAAAAACAGAATGATGGAATAATAGAAAAGAGATCAGAGCACAAACGACCGAGGAGATGACAACACAGGATCCAGGATATCTCCACAACAAAACTCACAAGGCCATCACACAGCCCGTTATACCAACAAGCTTCCCGTCCTTTTCTTAAAAACTGAATGACGGAATAATGGAAAAGAGATCAGAGCACAAACGACCCAGGAGATGACAGCACAAGATCCAGGATATCTCCACAACAAAACTCACAAGGCCATCACACAGCCCATTATACCAATAAGCTTCCCACCTTTTCTTAAAAACAGAATGACGGAATAATGGAAAAGAGATCAGAGCACAAACGACCCAGGAGATGACAGCGCAGGATCCAGGATATCTCCACAACAAAACTCACAGGCCATCACACAGCCCATTATACCAATAAGCTTCCGTCCTTTTCTTAAAAACAGAATGACGGAATAATGGAAAAGAGATCAGAGCACAAGCGACCCAGGAGATGACAGCACAAGATCCAGGATATCTCCACAACAAAACTCACAAGGCCATCACACAGCCCATTATACCAATAAGCTTCCCACCTTTTCTTAAAAACAGAATGATGGAATAATGGAAAAGAGATCAGAGCACAAGCGACCCAGGGATATGACAGCACAAGATCCAGGATATATCCACAACAAAACTCACAAGGCCATCACACAGCCCGTTATACCAATAAGCTTCCCGTCTTTTCTTAAAAACAGAATGATGGAATAATAGAAAAGAGATCAGAGCACAAGCGACCGAGGAGATGACAACACAGGATCCAGGATATCTCACAACAAAACTCACTGAGGCCATCACACAGCTCCCGTTATACCAACAAGCTTCCGTCCTTTTCTTAAAAACTGAATGACGGAATAATGGAAAAGAGATCAGAGCACAAGCGACCCAGGAGATGACAGCACAAGATCCAGGATATCTCCACAACAAAACTCACAAAGCCATCACACAGCCCATTATACCAATAAGCTTCCGTCCTTTTCTTAAAAACAGAATGGCGGAATAATTGAAAAGAGATCAGAGCACAAATGACCCAGGAGATGACAGCACAAGATCCAGGATATCTCCACAACAAAACTCACAAGGCCATCACACAGCCAATTATACCAATAAGCTTCGGTCTTTTCTTAAAAACAGAATGACGGAATAATGGAAAAGAGATCAAAGCACAAACGACCCAGGAGATGACAACACAGGATCAGGATATCTCACAACAAAACTCACAAGGCCATCACACAGCCCGTTATACCAATAAGTTTCCCGTCCTTTTCTTAAAAACAGAATGACGGAATAATGGAAAGAGATCAGAGCACAAATGACCCAGGAGATGACAGCACAAGATCCAGGATATCTCACAACAAAACTCACAAGGCCATCACACAGCCCATTATACCAATAAGCTTCCGGTCTTTTCTTAAAAACAGAATGACGGAATAATGGAAAAGAGATCAAGCACAAAGCACCCAGGAGATGACAACACAGGATCCAGGATATCTCACAACAAAACTCACAAGGCCATCACACAGCCCGTTATACCAATAAGTTTCCGTCCTTTTCTTAAAAACAGAATGACGGAATAATGGAAAGAGATCAGAGCACAAGCGACCGAGGAGATGACAGCACAAGATCCAGGATATCTCCACAAAAAAACTCACAAGGCCATCACACAGCCCGTTATACCAATAAGTTTCCCATCTTTTCTTAAAAGAGAATAACGGAAGGGGCCTCCGAAGCCATCTAGACCAACCCCTCGCAAAATTCTCTCTTTAGGGGGCAACATTTGAATTCTCTTTTTTAGAAACAAATATAAATATATATAAACATACATATACATATACATGTATGAAAACAGAGATGTATAAATATATATAAATATAAATATTGGTTTTCTGAGGTTTTTGCGGGTATTTGTATGTGGATCTTTGGTTATTCGGTTTTCTCCCGCGTAAAATTGGAAGTGCTTCCAATTTTACGAGGCTGAAAAATCGAATAACCCCAGATCCAAATATAAATATACATATGAAGGTCTAGGTGTGTTTGGGTCTTTTCCGTGTAAGATTAAGAGTATCTTGGCGACGTTTGGCGAGGTCCGACTCGCCATTCTCAGGCGGGTGCCCTCGGCTTCGTGCCAGTGCAAGCAGTGTGTGATCGGAGCTGCCGTCTCACTATAAATACTGGTGGTGGTGGGGCTGGTGTGCTGGGCTGGTTGGTTGTGCTGCTGCTTCTTGATTGGTGGATGGAGTTGATGTTGGTATAATGGGCTGTGTGATGGCCTTGTGAGTTTTGTTGTGGAGATATCCTGGATCTTGTGCTGTCATCTCCTGGGTCGTTTGTGCTCTGATCTCTTTCCATTATTCCATCATTCCGTTTTTAAGAAAAGACGGAAGCTTATTGGTATAATGGGCTGTGTGATGGCCTTGTGAGTTTTGTTGTGAGATATCCTGGATCTTGTGCTGTCATCTCCTGGGTCGTTTGTGCTCTGATCTCTTTTCCATTATTCCGTCATTCTGTTTTTAAGAAAGGACGGGAAGCTTATTGGTATAATGGGCTGTGTGATGGCCTTGTGAGTTTTGTTGTGAGATATCCTGGATCTTGTGCTGTCATCTCCTGGGTCGTTTGTGCTCTGATCTCTTTTCCATTATTCCGTCATTCTGTTTTTAAGAAAAGGTGGGAAGCTTATTGGTATAACGGGCTGTGTGATGGCCTTGTTAGTTTTGTTGTGGAGATATCCTGGATCTTGTGCTGTCATCTCCTGGGTCGTTGTGCTCTGATCTCTTTTCCATTATTCCATCATTCCGTTTTTAAGAAAAGGACGGAAGCTTATTGGTATAATGGGCTGTGTGATGGCCTTGTGAGTTTTGTTGTGGAGATATCCTGGATCTTGTGCTGTCATCTCCTGGGTCGTTTGTGCTCTGATCTCTTTTCCATTATTCCATCATTCTGTTTTTAAGAAAAGGACGGGAAGCTTATTGGTATAATGGGCTGTGTGATGGCCTCGTGAGTTTTGTTGTGGAGATATCCTGGATCTTGTGCTGTCATCTCCTGGGTCGTTTGTGCTCTGATCTCTTTTCCATTATTCCATCATTCTGTTTTAAAGAAAAGGATGGGAAGCTTATTGGTATAATGGGCTGTGTGATGGCCTTGTGAGTTTTGTTGTGGATATATCCTGGATCTTGTGCTGTCATCTCCTGGGTCGTTTGTGCTCTGATCTCTTTTCCATTATTCCATCATTCTGTTTTAAAGAAAAGGATGGGAAGCTTATTGGTATAATGGGCTGTGTGATGGCCTTGTGAGTTTTGTTGTGGAGATATCCTGGATCTTGTGCTGTCATCTCCTGGGTCGTTTGTGCTCTGATCTCTTTTCCATTATTCCATCATTCTGTTTTAAAGAAAAGGATGGGAAGCTTATTGGTATAATGGGCTGTGTGATGGCCTTGTGAGTTTTGTTGTGGAGATATCCTGGATCTTGTGCTGTCATCTCCTGGGTCGTTTGTGCTCTGATCTCTTTTCCATTATTCCATCATTCTGTTTTTAAGAAAAGATGGGAAGCTTATTGGTATAATGGGCTGTGTGATGGCCTTGTTAGTTTTGTTGTGGAGATATCCTGGATCTTGTGCTGTCATCTCCTGGGTCGTTGGTTTTGTAGTGATCTCTTTTCCATTAGCCTCCTGTGTAGTAACGGCTTGGGTAATGGGCTGTGCGATGACCTTGTGAGACTTATTGCTGTGGTATCCTGGGTCATTTGCTATGTTGCAACTGATGTGATGTCCTGAGCGGGTGGCTGTGATGTAGCATTCTGGGTTTTAGTCTGGCTTTGAGTTTGGGGTCTGGGTCTGTGTTCTTGGCGTGTGTCAGCTTGTTTGGTTTTGGGGTCGGGGGGTGCGACAGCTGGCGAAGCAGCCGTGGTCTGTTTTCTGGATGGTGGTTGTCCTTCGTTTATAGGATGGGCTTGGGCCTGGGTCTGATGAGGGGGATTGGCGGTGGTGTCCCGTGTTGTTTTGGGGTCTGTATTGTGTTTGTCTGTCACAATACAGAAGCCTGATGATGGCAGATGAGATTCTGCCGAAACGTTGCTACAACTTTAAAAGCACAACTACTATGACGTGGGAAAATACCCGAACAAAGCCGAATGCCATATATATATATATGTTTTCTGAGGTTCTCGCGGGTATGTGTATGGGGATCTTTGGTTATTCGGTTTTCTCCTGCGTAAGATTGGAAGTATCTAGGCAGCGTTTGATGAAGTCTCATTCACCATCTTCAGGCTTGTGTCGTCCGCTCTGTGCTTAAAACACAAGCCTGAAGATGATGAATGAGACTTCATCAACGTTGCCTAGATATTTCAATCTCATGCGGAGAAAACCCGAATAACCAAAGATATATATATCTATATATCTATATATATATCTATCTATATATCTATATATCTATATCTATATCTATATCTATATCTATATCTATATCTATATCTATATCTATATCTATATCTATATCTATATCTATCTATATCTATATCTATATCTATATCTATATCTATATCTATCTATCTATCTATCTATCTATCTATCTATCTATATATATATATATATATATATATATATATATATATATATATATATATATATATATAATTTGTTTTCTTAAGTTTTGTGGTACTTACATGTATGGTGTTCGGCTTGGTTTGGGTATTCTCCCACGTCATTGTAGTTCTTTTAAAGTTGTAGCAGCGTTTCGGCAGAATCTCATCTGCCATCATCAGGCTTCTGTATTGTGTCCGTCTGTGGGTCAGACTTTTACAGTGGTTTCAGATTTAAATTTGGGGCAGCCTATTGCTGTGCCAGAATGGTTTTTCTTCATCCTGATTGGTTGGGAGTCTTGGTCTGTGTTTATTGGTCTCGGAGTTTGCTGTGTTCTGCTTGATGGGTGTCTCTGATATCTTCTGTCTGTTTTTTGGCTACAGGTCATAGCATCAACTTCAATGGCACCAAAACCCTGGCCACTATGGAAAACCCTAGCCACAGAGTCATCAGAGAAGCCATAGAGATTGAAAAAAGACCAGAAAGCATGAACAGAAGAGATGATTCCACCAGGCTGTCAATCATTTGGAAGCCTGCACTCACAAAACAAAAATCTCCACACCACAAGCCAGGCAAACACCTGGGCACAAACAGATCCCCTGATACCTCCAGCTCAAACACACCCCAACCAGGCACCCAGATGAAACCCAGCTTCCTAACTAATGATAGCCGTCCATTTACCCGAAGCCAAGCTGCACTAAAGGCCTCCATTAAAGTAACACAATGCTGCCAGCCAATCAAGATACAAAAAGAGCCAAAAAACAGACAGAAGATATCAGAGACACCCATCAAGCAGAACACAGCAAACTCCGAGACCAATAAACACAGACCAAGACTCCCAACCAATCAGGATGAAGAAAAAACCATTCTGGCACAGCAATAGGCTGCCCCAAATTTAAATCTGAAACCACTGTAAAAGTCTGACTCACAGACGGACACAATACAGAAGCCTGATGATGGCAGATGAGATTCTGCTGAAACGTTGCTACAACTTTAAAAGAACAACTACAATGCGTGGGAGAATACCCGAACCAAGCCGAACACCATATATATATATATATATATATATATATATATATATATATATATATATATATATATATATATATATATATATATATATATATATATATATATATATATATATATACATATACATATACATATACATCTATGAAAACAAATATATATAAATATATATATAAATATACATATAAATATATATACATCTACATCTACATATATATCTACAAAAACAAATATATATAAATATATATATAAATATAAATATACATATACATATATATCTACGAAAACAAATATATATAAATATACATATATATCTACGAAAACAAATATATATAAATATATATAAATATACATATACATGTACATATATATCTATGAAAACAAATATATATGTACATATATACAATACATATACATATACATATATATATACACACACACATACACAGACACAACTTGGAATGTGTGGCATGGTCCCCATTCCAACATGGGGAGAGGAGGAGGGGAGGGGGCTCCCCCTCCCTCTCCCTCTCTCCCCACCCCTTTCCCCCCCATGCCAACTTCCCATGGTTCCCGGCCTCACCTGGGCCACCTCGTCCCGCGAATTCCACTTGACGGACAGCAACAACTTGGGCAGCGTCTCCGGGAGGTTGACGCAGTAGTGCCTGGAAGGCGAGGAGAGGGAAGGAGTGGGAGGGCCGCTGAAGGGGAGGAGAGGGGTGGGGGTGGGGAGACCCCCACCCCACCCACTCACCCACCCCACCCAACTCACCCACCCCACCCACCGGTGGCGCCAAAGGAAGTCCTTCTCCTGCTCCGTGATCTCCGAGAGGGGATCGCGGTTGCAGATGGCGCAGCTGCTCCATTCGCTTTAGTCAATGAGCTGTCCCGGGCCAGGCGGTTGCTCTGGAAGAAAAGGGGGGGAGGGGAGGGCGTGGGGAGGGGGGGGATGGGTGAGGGTGGGGGGAGAGAAGGAGAAGTCAGCCCCCTCCCCTTTTCAGGATTCCCACCCCTCCCCAGCAAGACCGAGCGGGTGAGGACAACCAACATTGGAGGATTCGGGAGATTGGAAAGGAGGGAGAACAGGGACGACAATTCCCAGAATTTCCTCCCCCCCCTTTCTGTCCTCTGGCACTCCCATCGGGGAAGAGGGCTGGAAGGCACCTCCGGAGGTCTTCTAGTCCAGCCCCCACCCACCCCCCGCCCAGGCGGGAAGCCCTCTCCCGTTTCACAGAAAAGGCTGTCCTCCGGGATGGAGGAGGAAGAGAAGGGAGGGAGGGAAGGAATGGAAGGAAGGAAGGACAGGAAGGAAGGGAGGGAAGGGAGGGAGGGAGGGAAGGAAGGGAGGGAGGGAAGGAAGGAAGGACACGAAGGACAAGAAGGGAGGGAGGGAGGGAGGACAGGAAGAAAGGAAGGAAGGAAGGAAGGAAGGAAGGAAGGAAGGAAGGAAGGAAGGAAGGAAGGAAGGAAGGAAGGAAGGAAGGAAGGAAGGAAGGAAGGACAGGAAGAAGGAAGGAAGGAAGGAAGGAAGGAAGAAAGAAGGACAGGAAGGAAGGAAGGAAGGAGGAGGGAAGGAAGGAAGGAAGGGAAGGAAGGAAGGGAAGGGAGGGAGGGAGGGAGGGAGGGAGGGAAGGAAGGAAGGAAGGGAGGAAGGAAGGACAGGAAGGAAGGGAGGGAAGGAGGGAAGGAAGGAAGGACAGGAAGGAAGGAAGGAAGGAAGGAAGGAAGGAAGGAAGGAAGGAAGGACAGGAAGGAAGGAAAGAGGGAAGGAAGGACAGGAAGGACAGGAAGGAAGGAAGGAAGGAAGGAAGGAAGGAAGGAAGGAAGGAAGGACGGAAGGAAGGAAGGACAGGAAGGAAGGAAGGAAGGACGGAAGGAAGGACAGGAAGGAAGGAAGGACAGGAAGGAAGGAAGGAAGACCGCTATCATGTCCTTCCCAATTCCTGCCTGTGTGTATTATTGTGTGTGTGTGTGTGTGTGTGTGTGTGTGTGTGTGTGTGTGTGTGTGTGTGTGTGTGTGTGTGTGTGTGTGTGTGTGTGTGTGTGTGTGTGTGTGTGTGTGTGTGTGTGTGTGTGTGTGTGTGTGTGTGTGTGTGTGTGTGTGTGTGTGTGTGTGTGTGTGTGTGTGTGTGTGTGTGTGTGTGTGTGTGTGTGTGTGTGTGTGTGTGTGTGTGTGTGTGTGTGTGTGTGTGTGTGTGTGTGTGTGTGTGTGTGT
>NC_142025.1:122548229-122567983 GCF_049901735.1 Notechis scutatus
CGCTCGTCTGGCTACTTCTGACCACGGGCCAACCCGCCGTTTCTAATCTGAGAGGTTAGCGGCCCTCTACGGTTAGGAGAACGTTTGAAGGCCGCCCTCAATGCTCGTTCAGCTGGGCTGTTTTTTAGCTCGGCTGAGGCGCGCGGCAATCGGCTCGGCTGAGGTGTGGCCATCGACTCGGCTGAGGCGCGACAATCGGCTCAGCTGAGGCGCGGCAATCGGCTCAGCTGAGGCGCGGCAATCGGCTCAGCTGAGGCATGGCAATCGGCTCAGCTGATACGCGGCAATCGGCTCAGCTGAGGCATGGCAATCGGCTCGGCTGAGGCGTGGCAGTGCCAATTGGCTCGGCTGAGGCGCGGCAATTGGCAATCGGCTCGGCTGAGGCGCGACAATCGGCTCAGCTGAGGCGCGACAATCGGCTCGGCTGAGGTGCAGCAATCGGCTCAGCTGAGGCGCGCAATCGGCTCAGCTGATGCGCGGCAATCGGCTCAGCTGATACGCGGCAATCGGCTCAGCTGAGGCATGGCAATCGGCTCGGCTGAGGCGCGACAATCGGCTCAGCTGAGGCGTGGCAATTGCCAATTGGCTCGGCTGAGGCGCGGCAATTGGCAATCGGCTCGGCTGAGGCGTGGCAATTGGCAATCGGCTCGGCTGAGGCGTGGCAACTGGCAATCGGCTCGGCTGAGGCACGACGATCGGCAATCGGCTCGGCTGAGGCGCGACAATCGGCAATCGGCTCGGCTGAGGCGTGGCAATTGGCAATCGGCTCGGCTGAGGCGCGACAATCGGCAATCGGCTCGGCTGAGGCGTGGCAATTGGCAATCGGCTCGGCTGAGGCGCGACAATCGGCAATCGGCTCGGCTGAGGCGTGGCAATTGGCAATCGGCTCGGCTGAGGCGTGACAATCAGCAATCGGCTCGGCTGAGGCACGACAATCGGCTCGGCTGAGGCACGACAATCGGCAATCGGCTCGGCTGAGGCGCGACAATCGGCTCAGCTGAGGCGCGACAATCGGCTCAGCTGAGGTGCGGCAATTGGCAATTGGCTCGGCTGAGGCGCGACAATCGGCTCAGCTGAGGCGTGACAATCGGCAATTGGCTCGGCTGAGGCGCGACAATCGGCTCAGCTGAGGCACGACAATTGGCAATCGGCTCGGCTGAGGCGTGACAATCGGCAATCGGCTCGGCTGAGGCGCGACAATCGGCAATCGGCTCGGCTGAGGCGCGACAATCGGCAATTGGCTCGGCTGAGGCGCGACAATCGGCAATCGGCTCGGCTGAGGCGCGACAATCCACTCGGCTGAGGCGCGACAATCGGCTCGGCTGGCGCGACAATCGGCTTCGGCTGAGGCGCGACAATCGGCTCGGCTGAGGCGCGACAATCGGCTCGGCTGAGGCGCGACAATCCACTCGGCTGTGCGAATCAGCTGAGCTAAAACAACAACAACAAGGTAATGTAGGCGAGGTAAGAGCTGGAGGTGGTATTTGCCGGTTCTCGAACTATTCAAAA
The DNA here is from genome assembly GCF_049901735.1 of Notechis scutatus. NCBI lineage: Eukaryota > Metazoa > Chordata > Lepidosauria > Squamata > Elapidae > Notechis > Notechis scutatus. The sequence continues at coordinate 122,549,739 of NC_142025.1, forward strand.
TTACCGGTACTCCAGAACTGGTCCGAACCAGCTGAATGCCCACGTCTGGGCCTCTTCTTCACCTCTGTGGATTTTTTGGCTCTAGGTGGGCAGCAGATTCAATGCTTCCCTTGGACCCTCCTAACTTCAGCCCTCTTCTGCCTCCTCCTCTTTCTCCTCCTTCTCTTCCTTTTCCTCTTCTCCTCCTCTTTCTCCTCTTTCTCTTTCTCCTCCTCTTTTTCTTACTCTTTCTCCTTCTTTTCTTCCTCTTTCCTCCTCGTCCTTTCTCCTCCTCCTATTCCTCTTTCTCCTCTTTCTCTTTCTCCTCCTTCTCTTCCTTTTTCTCCTCCTCCTCTTCCTTTTTCTCCTCCTCTTTCTCCTCCTTCTCTTTCTTCTCCTCCTCTTTCTCCTCTTTCTCCTCCTTCTCTTCCTCTTTCTCCTTCTCTTCCTCTTTCTCCTCCTCTTTCTTCTCCTCCTCTTTCTCCTCCTCCTTCTCTTCCTTTTTCTCTTCCTCCTCCTTTCTACTCCTTCTCTTCCTCCTTCTCTTTCTTCTCCTCCTTTCTCCTCTTTCTCCTCCTTCTCTTTCTCCTCCTCCTTCTCTTCCTTTCTCCTCCTCTTTCTCCTCCTTCTCTTTCTTTTCCTCCTCTTTCTTCTCCTCCTCTTTCTCCTCCTCCTTCTCTTCCTCTTTCTCTTCCTCCTCCTTTCTACTCCTTCTCTTCCTCTTTCTCCTCCTTCTCTTTCTTCTCCTCCTCTTTCTCCTCTTTCTCCTCCTTCTCTTTCTCCTCCTCCTTCTCCTCCTCCTTCTCTTCCTCTTTCTCCTCCTCTTTCTCCTCCTTCTCTTTCTTCTCCTCCTCCTTCTCTTCCTTTTTCTCTTCCTCCTCCTTTCTACTCCTTCCTCTTTCTCCTCCTTCTCTTCCTCTTTCTCCTCCTCCTCCTCTTTCTCCTCCTCTTCCTCCTCTTCCTCCTCTTTCTCCTCCTTCTCTTCCTCTTTCTCCTCCTCCTCCTCTTTCTCCTCCTTCTCTTCCTCTTTCTCCTCCTTCTCTTCCTTTCTCCTCCTTCCCTTCCTCTCTCTCCTCCTCCTCTTCCTTTCTCCTCCTCTTCCTCCTCCTCCTCTTTCTCCTCCTTCTCCTCCTCTTCCTTTCTCCTCCTTCTCTTCCTTTCTTCTCCTTCTCCTCCTCTTTCTCCTCCTTCTCTTCCTCTTCTCCTCCTCTTTCTTCTCCTCCTCTTTCTCCTCCTCCTTCTCTTCCTTTTTCTCTTCCTCCTCCTTTCTACTGCTTCTCTTCCTCTTTCTCCTCCTTCTCTTTCGTCTCCTCCTCTTTCTCCTCTTTCTCCTCCTTCTTTTCTCCTCCTCCTTCTCTTCCTTTTCTCCTCCTCTTTCTCCTCCTTCTCTTTCTTCTCCTCCTCTTTCTCCTCTTTCTTCTCCTTCTCTTCCTCTTTCTCCTCTCTCTTCCTCTTTCTCCTCCTCTTTCTTCTCCTCCTTCTCTTCCTTTTCTCTTCCTCCTCCTTTCTACTCCTTCTCTTCCTCCTTCTCTTTCTTCTCCTCCTTTCTCCTCTTTCTCCTCCTTCTCTTTCTCCTTCTCCTTCTCTTCCTTTCTCCTCCTCTTTCTCCTCCTTCTCTCTTCTTTTCCTCCTCTTTCTTCTCCTCCTCTTTCTCCTCCTCCTTCTCTTCCGCTTTCTCTTCCTCCTCCTTCCTACTCCTTCTCTTCCTCTTTCTCCTCCTTCTCTTTCTTCTCCTCCTCTTTCTCCTCTTTCTCCTCCTTCTCTTTCTCCTCCTCCTTCTCTTCCTCTTTCTCCTCCTCTTTCTCCTCCTTCTCTTTCTTCTCCTCCTCTTTCTCCTCCTCCTCTTTCTTCTTTCCTTTTTCTCTTCCTCCTCCTTTCTACTCCTTCCTCTTCCTCCTCCTTCTCTTCCTCTTTCTCCTCCTTCCCCTCCTCTTTCTCCTCCTTCTCCTCCTCTTTCTCCTCCTCCTCCTCTTTCTCCTCCTTCTTTTCCTCTTTCTCCTTCTCTTCCTCTTTCTACTCCTTCTCTTCCTTTCTCCTCCTCCTCCTCTTCCTCCTCCTCCTCCTCTTTCTCCTCCTTCTCCTCTTCCTTTCTCCTCCTTCTCTTTCTCCTCCTCCTTCTCTTCCTTTTCTCCTCTTTCTCCTCCTTCTCTTTCTTCTCCTCCTCTTTCTCCTCTTTCTCCTCCTCCTTCTCTCCTCCTCTTTCTCCTCCTTCTCTTTCTTCTCCTCCTCCTCTTCCTCTTTCTCCTCCTCTTTCTTCTCCTCCTCTTTCTTCTCCTCCTCTATCTCCTCCTCCTCCTCTTCCTTTTTCTCTTCCTCCTCCTTTCTACTCCTTCTCTTCCTCTTTCTCCTCCTTCTCTTTCGTCTCCTCCTTTCTCCTCTTTCTCCTCCTTCTCTTCCTCTTTCTCCTCCTTCTTTTCCTCTTTCTCCCTCCTCCTCCTCTTTGTCCTCCTTCTTTTCCTCTTTCTCCTCCTTCTCTTCCTCTTTCTCCTCCTCCTCCTCTTCCTCCTCCTCCTCTTTCTCCTCCTTCTCCTCTTCCTTTCTCCTCCTTCTCTTCCTTTCTCCTCCTTTTTCTCCTCCTTCTCTTTCTCCTCTTTCTCTTTCTCCTCCTCTTTTCTTACTCTTTCTCCTCCTTCTCTTCCTCTTCCTCCTCCTCCTTCCTCCTCCTTTCTTCTTCCTCCTCCTCCTCTTTCTCCTCCTTCTCTTCCTCTTCCTCCTCCTTCTCTTCCTCTTCCCCTCCCTCTCCAGCTCCTATCAGCATTACTAACACTTGGAGCAGGGCTCCCCAAACATGCATCCCCCCTCCCCACTTCCTTTCAGGCTGCTGGAGTTGCAACTCCGCCACCTCCTCCGTTCCCTCTCTTGCAATCCCTCCCACCGCCATCTCCCCTCTAGGACGGAGGAGAAAAACCAAAGAGCAGGCATTGCGGGGGGGATTCTGGGAGTTGCAAGCCCCCCAGCCGTTAAAGAAGGGCCGCGTTTGGAAACCTCACCCACCCCGACTTCGAGGCTGAGAAAATATTGAGAAACCCCCAAAAAGGTCACGTTTCCCCCACGACACAATCTCCTATCTGTCGGTGAACTACTTCAGCTTCAACCCCAACACCCACCGGAGCAACACAACAGATACAAACTCAGGTAAACTACTCCAAAGTGGATTGCAGAAAGTACGACTTCCGGCAACTTCGGAGTGGTCCAGGCCTGGGATGCACAACAGATACAAACTCAAGGTAAACTACTCCAAAGTGGATTGCAGAAAGTACGACTTCCGGCAACTCGGAGCGGTCAAGGGCTGGGATGCACAACAGATACAAACTCAAGGTAAACTACTCCAAAGTGGATTGCAGGAAGTACGACTTCCGGCAACTTCGGAGTGGTCAAGGGCTGGGATGCACAACAGATACACACTCAAGGTAAACTACTCCAAAGTGGATTGCAGAAAGTACGACTTCCGGCAACTTCGGAGTGGTCAAGGGCTGGGATGCACAACAGATACAAACTCAAGGTAAACTACTCCAAAGTGGATTGCAGAAAGTACGACTTCCGGCAACTTCGGAGTGGTCAAGGCCTGGGATGCACAACAGATACAAACTCAAGGTAAACTACTCCAAAGTGGATTGCAGAAAGTACGACTTCCGGCAACTTCGGGAGTGGTCAAGGCCTGGGATGCACAACAGATACAAACTCAAGGTAAACTACTCCAAAGTGGATTGCAGAAAGTACGACTTCCGGCAACTTCGGAGTGGTCAAGGCCTGGGATGCACAACAGATACAAACTCAAGGTAAACTACTCCAAAGTGGATTGCAGGAAGTACGACTTCGGGCAACTTCGGAGTGGTCAAGGCCTGGGATGCACAACAGATACAAACTCAAGGTAAACTACTCCAAAGTGGATTGCAGGAAGTACGACTTCCGCAACTTCGGAGTGGTCAAGGCCTGGGATGCACAACAGATACAAACTCAAGGTAAACTACTCCAAAGTGGATTGCAGGAAGTACGACTTCGGCAACTTCGGAGTGGTCAAGGCCTGGGATGCACAACAGATACAAACTCAAGGTAAACTACTCCAAAGTGGATTGCAGAAAGTACGACTTCGGCCACCGAGGGTCAAGGCCTGGGATGCACTACCTTACTCTGTGGTTACATCCTCAAATCCCCGCCCCCAAACACACACCTCGAACCTCAAACTAACCACGACGGACCTCACCCGATGGACAAATCAAATCAACAATCAAAATAAATAAAAAATAAATAAAAGGAAGGAAAGAAGGAAGGAAGGAGAGAAAAGGAGGGAGGGAAGGGGAGGAAGGAACGGGAAAGGAAGGAGAATAAGGAAGGAAGGAAAGAAGGAAGGAAGGAGAGAAAAGAAGGGAGGGAATGGGAGGAAGGAACAGGAAAGGAAGGAGAATAAGGAAGGAAGGAAGGAAGGAAGGAGAGAAAAGAAGGGAGGGAATGGGAGGAAGGAACAGGAAAGGAAGGAGAATAGGGAAGGGGAAGGAAGGAAGGAGGAAAAAGGAGAGAGCAGGAGGAAGGAAGGAAGGAGGGAGGGAGGGAGGAGGGAGGAAGGAAGGAAGGAAGGAAGGAAGGAGAGAAAAGAAGGGAGGGAATGGGAGGAAGGAATGGGAAAGGAAGGAGAATAAGGAAGGAAGGAAGGAAGGAAGGAAGGAAGGAAGGAGAGAAAAGAAGGGAGGGAATGGGAGGAAGGAATGGGAAAGGAAGGAGAATAAGGAAGGAAGGAAGGAAGGAAGGAAGGAAGGAAGGAAGGAAGGAGAGAAAAGAAGGGAGGGAATGGGAGGAAGGAATGGGAAAGGAAGGAGAATAAGGAAGGAAGGAAGGAAGGAAGGAGAGAAAAGAAGGGAGGGAAGGGGAGGAAGGAACGGGAAAGGAAGGAGAATAAGGAAGGAAGGAAGGAAGGAAGGAGAGAAAAGAAGGGAGGGAATGGGAGGAAGGAACAGGAAAGGAAGGAGAATAGGGAAGGGAAGGAAGGAAGGAGGAAAAAGGGAGAGAGCAGGAGGAAGGAAGGAAGGGAGGGAGGGGAGGGAGGGAGGAAGGAAGGAAGGAAGGAAGGAAGGAGAGAAAAGAAGGGAGGGAATGGGAGGAAGGAATGGGAAAGGAAGGAGAATAAGGAAGGAAGGAAGGAAGGAAGGAAGGAAGGAAGGAAGGAGAGAAAAGAAGGGAGGGAATGGGAGGAAGGAATGGGAAAGGAAGGAGAATAAGGAAAGAAGGAAGGAAGGAAGGAAGGAAGGAAGGAAGGAAGGAAGGAAGGAAGGAAGGAAGGAAGGAAGGAGAGAAAAGAAGGGAGGGAATGGGAGGAAGGAATGGGAAAGGAAGGAGAATAAGGAAGGAAGGAAGGAAGGAAGGAAGGAAGGAAGGAAGGAAGGAAGGAAGGAAGGAAGGAAGGAAGGAGAGAAAAGAAGGGAGGGAATGGGAGGAAGGAACGGGAAAGGAAGGAGAATAGGGAAGGGAAAGGAAGGAAGGAGGAAAAAGGGAGAGAGCAGGAGGAAGGAAGGAAGGGAGGAGGGAGGGAGGGAGGAAGGAAGGAAGGAAGGAGAGAAAAGAAGGGAAGGAAGGGGAGGAAGGAACGGGAAAGGAAGGAGAATAAGGAAGGAAGGAAAGAAGGAAGGAAGGAAGGAAGGAAGGAAGGAAGGAAGGAAGGAAGGAAGGAAGGAAGGAAGGAAGGAGAGAGAAAAGAAGGGAGGGAATGGGAGGAAGGAACGGGAAAGGAAGGAGAATAGGGAAGGGAAAGGAAGGAAGGAGGAAAAAGGGAGAGAGCAGGAGGAAGGAAGGAAGGGAGGGAGGGAGGGAGGGAGGAAGGAAGGAAGGAAGGAGAGAAAAGAAGGGAGGGAATGGGAGGAAGGAACAGGAAAGGAAGGAGAATAGGGAAGGGGAAGGAAGGAAGCAAGGAGAAAAAAGGGAGAGAGCAGGAGGAAGGAAGGAAGGAAAGAAGGAAGGAGAGAAAAGAAGGGAGGGAAGGGGAGGAAGGAATGGGAAAGGAAGGAGAATAAGGAAGGAAGGAAGGAAGGAAGGAAGGAAGGAAGGAAGGAAGGAAGGAAGGAAGGAAGGAAGGAAGGAAGGAAGGAGAGAAAAGAAGGGAGGGAATGGGAGGAAGGAATGGGAAAGGAAGGAGAATAAGGAAGGAAGGAAGGAAGGAAGGAAGGAAGGAAGGAAGGAAGGAAGGAAGGAAGGAAGGAAGGAAGGAAGGAGAGAAAAGAAGGGAGGGAATGGGAGGAAGGAACAGGAAAGGAAGGAGAATAGGGAAGGGAAAGGAAGGAAGGAAGGACAGGAAGGAAGGAAGGAGGGAGGGAAGGAAGGACAGGAAGGAAGGAGAGAAAAGAAGGGAGGGAATGGGAGGAAGGAATGGGAAAGGAAGGAGAATAAGGAAGGAAGGAAGGAAGGAGAGAAAAGAAGGGAGGGAATGGGAGGAAGGAATGGGAAAGGAAGGAGAATAAGGAAGGAAGGAAGGAAGGAAGGAAGGAAGGAAGGAGAGAAAAGAAGGGAGGGAATGGGAGGAAGGAACAGGAAAGGAAGGAGAATAGGGAAGGGAAAGGAAGGAAGGAGGAAAAAGGGAGAGAGCAGGAGGAAGGGAGGGAGGAGGGAGGAAGGAAGGAAGGAACGGAAGGAAGGAGAGAAAGAAGGGAGGGAATGGGAGGAAGGAACAGGGAAAGGAAGGAGAATAAGGAAGGAAGGAAGGAAGGAAGGAGAGAAAAGAAGGGAGGGAAGGGGAGGAAGGAACGGGAAAGGAAGGAGAATAAGGAAGGAAGGAAGGAAGGAGAGAAAAGAAGGGAGGGAAGGGGAGGAAGGAACGGGAAAGGAAGGAGAATAGGGAAGGGAAATGAAGGAAGGAGGAAAAAGGGAGAGAGCAGGAGGAAGGAAGGAAGGGAGGGAGGAAGGGAGGAAGGAAGGAAGGAGAGAAAAGAAGGGAGGGAAGGGGAGGAAGGAACGGGAAAGGAAGGAGAATAAGGAAGGAAGGAAGGAAGGAAGGAGAGAAAATAAGGGAGGGAAAGGGAGGAAGGAACGGGAAAGGAAGGAGAATAAGGAAGGAAGGAAGGAAGGAAGGAAGGAGAGAAAAGAAGGGAGGGAATGGGAGGAAGGAACAGGAAAGGAAGGAGAATAGGGAAGGGAAAGGAAGGAAGGAGGAAAAAGGGAGAGAGCAGGAGGAAGGAAGGAAGGGAGGGAGGAAGGGAGGAAGGAAGGAAGGAGGGAGGGAGGGAGGGAGAAAAGGGAGGGAGGAAGAGAGGAGGAAGGGGAGAGGAAGGGAAGGATAAGGAAGGAAGGAAGGAGGGATGGAGGGAGGGAATGGGAGGAAGGAACAGGAAAGGAAGGAGAATAGGGAAGGGAAAGGAAGGAAGGAGGAAAAAGGGAGAGAGCAGGAGGAAGGAAGGGAGGGAGGGAGGGAGGGAGGAAGGAACGGAAGGAAGGAGAGAAAAGAAGGGAGGGAAGGGGAGGAAGGAACGGGAAAGGAAGGAGAATAGGGAAGGGGAAGGAAGGAAGCAAGGAGGAAAAAGGGAGAGAGCAGGAGGAAGGAAGGAAGGAAGGAAGGAAGGAAGGAAGGAAGGAAGGAAGGAGAGAAAGGAAAGGGAGAGAATATCCTTTCCTAAGAGGTGTGTAAGGGGTGTGTGCATAAGGGCACCATCGTGCCTACCTGTCCTGTTGTCCCCATTGATTTGTACCTCTTTCCTGTAGTCTTACTCATGTTTATACTTACGCCTATTATCTTGTGAGCGATGGACAAATCTAATCAATATAAATAAATAAATAAAAATAAAAGGAAGGAAAGAAGGAAGGAGAGAAAAGAAGGAAGGAAGGAAGGAAGGAAGGAGGAAAAAGGGAGAGAGCAGGAGGAAGGGAAGGAAGGAAGGAAGGAAGGAAGGTAGGAAGGAAGGAAGGAAGGAAAGGAAAGGAAGGGAGAGAGAATTCCCCACTCCCTAAGAGGTGTGTAAGGGGTGTGCATAAGGCGCACCACCGTGCCTACCTGTCCTATGGTCCCCATGGATTCCTACCCATTTCCTGCATTCTTACTCACGTTGACACTCTTATCTCTTCTCTCGTAAGCGATGGACAAACCCAAAATCAAAATCAATAAAAAATAAGTCGATAAACAACCGCCGATCTCGCTCCGGGGAAGGGGAGAAAAAACACCGCCAAGTTTCCCAAATCTTTCCGACCGCCAGCAGGATGGAAGCTGAAGGACCTCAGGGGTGTGTGCTTGTGTGTGTGTGTGTGTGTGTGTGTGAGCCATCCCAGAGCCAAAAGAACCCACTTCCTGGTTCCGGAGATCGAAACGGAGCCGCGACGGCAACAGGGACCCCAAAACAAACCCAAAAAAAAAAAAAAAGCGACATCGGGAGGAGGAGGAGGAGGGAAGGACTCACCTTGTACTGACTGAGGGGTACTTCTCCAGCAAGTACTGTCGCAGCCACACACCTTGAGCAGTACTTGCCCTGGTACTCCTGCACGCAGAGGCGGAGCTGCTCGGGCGAGAGGTGCATGCTCCGGGTTTTTTTCCGGATGGCCTCGGCGATCACCTGCTCCGGCAGAGTGTCGTGGGGCGTCTTGAGGGTGTATTTCTGTTTGTCGTTGTTTGGGGACACAATAACCCATATGGTCACTATGATCCGACCTTTAGGAAAAAGGGGTTGGGGGTTGGGGGAAAAGCAGGACAAGCACAACGGTCACTCGGGTGTGTCCGAGGGCGGTGGAGGGGGGGAGGGGGGAGAAAGGCTAAGCTGGAGAAAATAAAATCGACGGGAAGGGGAGCGTCGTGCCCTCGTTGGAGGGGGGGGAGGCCGAGCGGCGGAGTGGGAGTGGGGCTCTAGAAAGGCACTCAGAGGAAGACCCAGGACCACCCCCTCTTCATCCTAGAGAGGAACGGAGAAGGGAGCAACACGAGTGGCTGGCTTACGGGGAGGAAAGGGCCCTGATTCCCTTTCGTGAGTTGCAGCTGGGAGAACGTGATATCAGTGAGATGTTTGCACACAGCTCCTGGCTTGGAAGCAAAGCAGGCCTTATCTTGGTCGAGGCTTATCTGGGTTTATTTTGGGGGCGTCTTCCCAACTGCGTTATCTTGGGGAAATCTGCCATTTATCATCCTGGCTTGCCGTGTTCAATGACTCCATTGTGGTTTGTGTTGGTTTTTTTTTTAAATTTCTTTCTTTTTAATTGTTTTTAATTTCGGGCTGCATTTATACTCTCTTCGTCAACTGTTTTTTTGGGGGTGGGATGAGTTGGATCTCCAGCTGAGGATAATTGGACGTCGGGGCCCAAATTAGAGGCATTAAAGGGCATTTATTCTACTTTTGCGACAGTGTTATTTTTGTGTCACACACACACACACACACACACACACACCGGTCATCACAGGAATTGGGACATGGGTTTGGGGTTCATGCGGCAAACCGCAGCTCTGGGGTTGTGAAGATCGTACGCTGCCCAGAGTTACCCCGGCCTGTGGTCAAGGCAAGTAGGCAGGCAATCGGAGGAGGAAGAGATTACAAGAGAGTAAACAGGCTACAGCGGAGAGATGGCAGAGGAAGGGATTGCAAGAGAGTAAACAGGCTACAGAGGAGAGATGGCGGAGGAAGGGATTGCAAGAGAGTAAACAGGCTACAGCGGAGAGATGGCGGAGAAAGGGATTGCAAGAGAGAAAACGGCTACAGCGGAGAGATGGCGGAGGAAGGGATTGCAAGAGAGTAAACAGGCTACAGCGGAGAGAGGGCGGAGGAAGGGATTGCAAGAGAGTAAACAGGCTACAGCGGAGAGATGGCGGAAGAAGGGATTGCAAGAGAGTAAACAGGCTACAGCGGAGAGATGGCGGAGGAAGGGATTAAAAGAGAGTTAAACAGGCTACAGCGGAGAGATGGCAGAGGAAGGGATTGCAAAGAGTAAACAGGCTACAGCGGAGAGATGGCGGAAGAAGGGATTGCAAAGAGAGTAAACAGGCTACAGCGGAGAGATGGCGGAGGAAGGGATTAAAAGAGAGTTAAACAGGCTACAGCGGAGAGATGGCAGAGGAAGGGATTGCAAGAGAGTAAACAGGCTAGAGCGGAGAGAGGGCAGAGGAAGGATGGCAAGAGAGTAAACAGGCCACAGCGGAGAGATGGCAGAGGAAGGGATTGCAAGAGAATAAACAGGCTACAGCGGAGAGATGGCAGAGGAAGGGATTAAAAGAGAGTAAACAGGCTACAGAGGAGAGAGGGCAGAGGAAGGGATTGCAAGAGAGTAAACAGGCTACAGAGGAGAGAGGGCAGAGGAAGGGATTGCAAGAGAGTAAACAGGATACAGCGGAGAGATGGCAGAGGAAGGGGATTGCAAAGAGAGTAAACAGGATACAGAGGAGAGATGGCGGAGGAAGGGATTAAAAGAGAGTAAACAGGCCACAGAGGAGAGATGGTAGAGGAAGGGATTAAAAGAGAGTAAACAGACTACAGCGGAGAGATGGCAGAGGAAGGGATTGCAAGAGAGTAAACAGACTACAGAGGAGAGATGGCAGAGGAAGGGATTGCAAGAGAGTAAACAGGCTACAGCGGAGAGATGGCAGAGGAAGGGATTGCAAGAGAGTAAACAGGCTACAGAGGAGAGATGGCGGAGGAAGGGATTGCAAGAGAGTAAACAGGCTACAAGCGAGAGATGGCGGAGAAAGGGATTGCAGAGAGAAAACCGGCTACAGCGGAGAGATGGCGGAGGAAGGATTGCAAGAGAGTAAACAGGCTACAGCGGAGAGAGGGCGGAGGAAGGGATTGCAAGAGAGTAAACAGGCTACAGCGGAGAGATGGCGGAAGAAGGGATTGCAAGAGAGTAAACAGGCTACAGCGGAGAGATGGCGGAGGAAGGGATTAAAAAGAGAGTTAAACAGGCTACAGCGGAGAGATGGCAGAGGAAGGGATTGCAAGAGAGTAAACAGGCTACAGCGGAGAGATGGCGGAAGAAGGGATTGCAAGAGAGTAAACAGGCTAGAGCGGAGAGATGGCGGAGGAAGGGATTAAAGAGAGTTAAACAGGCTACAAGCGGAGAGATGGCAGAGGAAGGGATTGCAAGAGAGTAAACAGGCTAGAGCGGAGAGAGGGCAGAGGAAGGATGGCAAGAGAGTAAACAGGCCACAGCGGAGAGATGGCAGAGGAAGGGATTGCAAGAGAATAAACAGGCTACAGCGGAGAGATGGCGGAGGAAGGGATTGCAAGAGAGTAAACAGGCTAGAGCGGAGAGAGGGCAGAGGAAGGGATGGCAAGAGAGTAAACAGGCCACAGCGGAGAGATGGCAGAGGAAGGGATTGCAAGAGAGTAAACAGGCTAGAGCGGAGAGAGGGCAGAGGAAGGGATGGCAAGAGAGTAAACAGGCCACAGCGGAGAGATGGCAGAGGAAGGGATTGCAAGAGAATAAACAGGCTACAGCGGAGAGATGGCGGAGGAAGGATTAAAAGAGAGTTAAACAGGCCACAGCGGAGAGATGGCGGAGGAAGGGATTGCAGAGAGTAAACAGGCTACAGAGAGAGAGATGGCGGAGGAAGGGATTGCAAGAGAGTAAACAGGCTACAGCGGAGAGGGCGGAGGAAGGGATTGCAAGAGAGTAAACAGGCTACAGCGGAGAGATGGCGGAGGAAGGGATTGCAAGAGAGTAAACAGGCTACAGCGGAGAGATGGCGGAGGAAGGGATTAAAAGAGAGTTAAACAGGCTACAGCGGAGAGATGGCAGAGGAAGGGATTGCAAGAGAGTAAACAGGCTACAGCGGAGAGATGGCGGAAGAAGGGATTGCAAGAGAGTAAACAGGCTACAGCGGAGAGATGGCGGAGGAAGGGATTAAAAGAGAGTTAAACAGGCTACAGCGGAGAGATGGCAGAGGAAGGGATTGCAAGAGAGTAAACAGGCTAGAGCGGAGAGAGGGCAGAGGAAGGGATGGCAAGAGAGTAAACAGGCCACAGCGGAGAGATGGCAGAGGAAGGGATTGCAAGAGAATAAACAGGCTACAGCGGAGAGATGGCGGAGGAAGGGATTGCAAGAGAGTAAACAGGCTACAGAGGAGAGAGGCAGAGGAAGGATTGCAAGAGAGTAAACAGGCTACAGAGGAGAGAGGGCAGAGGAAGGGATTGCAAGAGAGTAAACAGGATACAGCGGAGAGATGGCAGAGGAAGGGATTGCAAGAGAGTAAACAGGATACAGAGGAGAGATGGCGGAGGAAGGGATTAAAAGAGAGTAAACAGGCCACAGAGGAGAGATGGTAGAGGAAGGGATTAAAAGAGAGTAAACAGGCTACAGCGGAGAGATGGCAGAGGAAGGGATTGCAAGAGAGTAAACAGGCTACAGAGGAGAGATGGCAGAGGAAGGGATTGCAAGAGAGTAAACAGGCTACAGCGGAGAGATGGCAGAGGAAGGGATTGCAAGAGAGTAAACAGGCTACAGAGGAGAGATGGCGGAGGAAGGGATTGCAAGAGAGTAAACAGGCTACAGCGGAGAGATGGCGGAGAAAGGATTGCAAGAGAGAAAAGGGATTGCGGAGGAAGAGAGTAAACAGGCTACAGCGGAGAGATGGCGGAGGAAGGGATTGCAAGAGAGTAAACACACTGAAAAAGTGGCTTATGCCCGTTTCTCACTTCTTTTCAGCCGAAAGGGACCGAGGTCCGTTCCCAAACTTCTTTGCACACTTAAAAAAATGACAGGTCTTTTCACACCTATTTTCACACTGAAAAAGTGGCTTATGCCGTTCTCACTTCTTTTCAGCGAAAAGGGACCAGGTCCGTTTCCCAAACTTCTTTGCACACTTAAAAAAAATGACAGGTCTTTTTCACACCTATTTTCACACTGAAAAAAGTGAAACTTATGCCCGTTTCTCACTTCTTTTCAGCGAAAAGGGACCGAGGTCCGTTTCCCAAACTTCTTTGCACACTTAAAAAAATGACAGGTCTTTTCACACCTATTTTCACACTGAAAAAAGTGAAAGCTTATGCCCGTTTCTCACTTCTTTTCAGTGAAAAGTGACTGAGGTCCGTTCCCAAACTTATTTGCACACTTTAAAAAAATCATGCCTTTTCACACCTATTTTCACACTGAAAAAAGTGGCTTCTGCCCGTTTTTCACTTTTTTTCAGTGAAAAGGGACCGAGGTCCGTTCCCAAACTTATTTGCCCACTTAAAAAAAAATGACGTGCCTTTTTCACACCTATTTTCACACTGAAAAAGGGGCTTCTGCCCGTTCTCACTTCTTTTCAGTGAAAAGGACCGAGGTCCGTTCCCAAACTTATTTGCACACTTTAAAAAAATGACGTGCCTTTTTCACACCTATTTTCACACTGAAAAAGCGGCTTAGGCCCGTTCTCACTTTTTTTCAGTGAAAAGGGACCGAGGTCCGTTCCGCAAACTTCTTTGCACGCTTAAAAAAAATGACGTCTTTTTCACACCTATTTTCACACCTATTTTCACCCTGAAAAAGCAACTTAAGGTCAATAAGGGACTTAGGTTTCTTTCGGGCCACGATCCGCTCGCTGTCTTACTCTGCTTCGCCCAGGTGGCTTCCCGGGGGCAGGGGAGAGCTCACGCCCACCCACTCAACTGGCCACGCCCAACCGGCCACGCCCACCTGGCCACGCCCACCTTTGACCGGTCGTAAAAATATATTTGCCTCCCAGCCCCTGGCACGCCTTCCCTTCTCCTCCCCTGCTGGCCCCCCTTCCCGGTGGTCCCGGGCCCCGAACTGACCGATCTCGCGGTTGAGGATCTTCTCCTCCCGGTTACCGACGGGCTCCACGACCTTCAGGATTGGCTGGAAGAGGCGCAGATCGCAAAGACGGCGGGACTCATCGAAGAATTCCTCCCGCTCGGCTTCTTGGGTCACGCCCGACGAAGATGTAGGACGATTCCTCCTGCGGTGGGGCGGGGGGAGGACAAAACCACGGGAGAAGGGGTGGGAGTGAGGGTGTGTGCTAAAGGAGCCCACAGAAGGACCCTCCTCCCCCCCCTTTCTCTTCCCATCCGGGTCGTCCTGGACTTACGACGGTTTCATTTGAAGTTACAACAGCCCTGAAAAATGGGGACTGAGGACCCGTTTTTTTCACCCTTACAACCGTTTTCTCACCTTTACAACGGTTTGTTCACCCTTACGACCCTTTTTTTCACCCTTACGACCGTTTTTTCACCCTTATGACTTGTTTTTTTACCCTTACGGATGTTTTTTCACCCTGACGACCCGTTTTTTCCCACTCTTATGACTTTTTTTTCACCCTTACAACCCATTTTTTTCACTCCTATCTTTTTTCACCCTTACGACCCATTTTTTTCACCCTTATGACCTGTTTTTTTTTTTACCCTTACGGACGTATTTTCACCCTTGCGACCGTTTTTTTCACCCTTACGACCCGTTTTTTTTTCATTCTTATGACTTTTTGGCATCCTTACAATCCATTTTTTCACTCCTATGTTTTTTTCACCCTTACGACCCATTTTTTTCACCCTTACGACCGTTTTTCACCCTTATGACCTGTTTTTTTACTCTTACGGATGTTTTTTCACCCTTACAACCCATTTTTCACCCTACAACCGTTTTTCACTCTCTACGACTGTTTTTCACTTATGGCTGTTTTTTCACCCTTACGACCCATTTTTTCGCCCCTACCTTTTTTTCACTTCTACGACCGTTTTTTCACTCTTATGACTTTTTTTTCACCCTTACGACCCATTTTTTTTCGCCCCTACCTTTTTTTTCACTTCTACGACCGTTTTTTCACTCTTATGACTTTTTTTTCATTCTTACGACCTGCTTGTTCACTCCCGCGACTATTTTCTCACCCCCTGTAACCATTTTTCACTTCTACGACCGTGTTTTCACCCTTGCGACCGTTTTTCACTCTGACTGTTTTTTTCACCCTTATGACCTGTTTTTTCACCTCCTGTGACCATTTTTCACTTCTACAACCGTTTTTCACCCTTATGACCCATTTTTTCACTCTGACGGCTGTTTTTTCACCTTCTGTGACCATTTTTCACTTGTACGACCATTTTTTTCACTCTTATGACCATTTTTTTCACCCTTACGACCCATTCTTTCACACCTATGACTGTTTTTTCATGCTTACGACTGGTTTTTACACTTATGGAAGTTTTTCACCCTTATGACCCATTTTTTCGCCTCCCATGACCATTTTTCACTTTGCGACCATTTTTTTTCACCTCCTGTGACCATTTTTCACTTCTACGACCGTTTTTTCACCCTTATGACCCGTTTTTTCACTCCGACGCCTGCGTTTTTCTCACCTCCTGTGACCATTTTCACTTCGACGACCGTTTTTCACCCCACGACCCATTTTTATCACTCCGATGACCGTTTTTCACCTCCTGTGACCATTTTTCACTTCTACAACTGTTTTGTCACCCTTACGACCCGTTTTTTCACTCCGACGCCCGTTTTTCACTTCCGGTGACCATTTTTCACTTCTACGACCGTTTTTCACTCTTATGACCATTTTTTTTCACCCTTACGACCCTTCTTTCACCCCGATGACTGTTTTTTCATGCTTACAATGGTTTTTTTCACCCTTATGGAAGTTTTTTCACCCTTTCGCGACCCCTTTTTTTTCTCCCTCCCTCCCTCCTTCTGGCTCATCGGCCAGGTGCGTCTCACCTGCAGCAGGTGGAAGAGTGGGTACTTCCTGGCCTCCTTGAAGAGGTCCTGCTTGATGCCCCGCAGGGTGGCTTCCCGCAGGCACTCCAGAGTGACCACCATCCCGTTGGGCAGGCAGCAGTCCACCATGATCCGGGGGCATGAGGTGCAGACCCCATAGCTCCCCCGAGGAAGGCCGGGCGGCATGGCCACTGGCGGGAGGAGGGTCTCGGCACCTTGACAGCAGTGGCAGCTGGCGGTTAAAGCATCCTGGCTCACCTGGAGAGAGGCGGGGGAGGGGAGGAGGAGGAGGAGGAGGAGGAGGAGGAAGAGAGAAGGAAAGAGCAGTTGCAGCAGCTACAGGCTGCAAGGTGATGGCCCCTCCCTTAAGGGATAAAAGCCAGCCTGAGAGACCGGAGTTCTTTGCAGGAAGCAAGGAAGTTCTTGCCCTTCAAGCCTTGTGGAAGACTCAGGAGTTTTATCCCGTAAGGGATAAAGCCAGCCTGAGAGACCGGAGTTCTTTGCAGGAAGCAAAGAAGTTCTCGCCCTTCAAGCCTTGTGGAAGACTCAGAGTTTTATCCGTAAGGGATAAAAGCCAGCCTGAGAAGACCGGAGTTCTTTGCAGGAAGCAAAGAAGTTCTATGTCCTTCAAGCCTTGTGGAAGACTGGAGTTTATCCAGTAAGGGATAAAAGCCAGCCTGAGAGACCGGAGTTCTTTGCAGGAAGCAACGACGTTCTATGCCCTTCGAGCCTTGTGGAAGACTCGGGAGTTTTATCTCGTAAGGGGATAAAAGTCAGCCTGAGAGACGGAGTTCTTTGCAGGAAGCAAAGAAGTTCTCGCCCTTCAAGCCTTGTGGAAGACTCAGGAGTTTTATCCCATAAGGGATAAAAGCCAGCCTGAGAGACCGGAGTTCTTTGCAGGAAGCAAAGAAGTTCTCGCCCTTCAAGCCTTGTGGAAGACTCAGGAGTTTTATCCCGTAAGGGATAAAAGCCAGCCTGAGAGACCGGAGTTCTTTGCAGGAAGCAGGAGGGTCTGATGAAGCCCATCGGGGCTCGCTTGCTGCGCCCAAACCGTGGCTTATGCCAAAGGCGGGTTGGGTCAAATGCAGGGGTTGGGGGTGGCCAGACCCATTCTCCCCTGCCCCGTGCTGACTTTTAGAGAGGGCGGGGCAAGGCGAGAATGCCATGTCGGCCTTGAACCCCAAAGAGGTAGAAGAGGAAGAGGAGAAGGTGGAGGAAGAAAGGTGGAAGAAGAGGAAGAGGAAAGGAAAGGAGGAAGAAGGTGGAGGAAGAGGAAAGGGAAGAGGAGGAAGAGGAAGAAGGAAGAGGAGGGGAAAGGAAGAGGAGGAAGAGGAAGAAGGAAAGGAAAGAGGAGAAGAAGGTGGAGGAAGAGGAAAGAGGAAGAGGAGGAAGAGGAAGAAGAGGGGGAAAGGGAGGAGGAAGAGGAAGAGGAAAGGAAAGAGGAAGAAGGTGGAGGAAGAGGAAAGGGAAGGAGGAGGAAGAGGAAGAGGAAGAGAGAAGGAAGAAGGAGGAAGAGGAAGAAGAAGAGGGGAGGAGGAGGAGGAAGAGGAAGGGGAAAAGGAAAGGAAGAAGAGGAAGAAGAAGAGGGGAAAGGAGGAAGGAGGAAGAAGAAGAGGAAAGGAAAGGAAGAAGGTGGAAGAAGAGGAAAGGGAAGAGGAGGAAGAGGAAGAGGAAAGGAAAGAGGAAGAAGGTGGAGGAAGAGGAAAGGGAAGAGGAGGAAGAGGAAGAGGAAGAGGGGAAGGAAGAGGAGGAAGAGGAAGAGGAAGGAAAGAGGAAGAAGGTGGAGGAAGAGAGGAAAGGAAGAGGAGGAAGAAGGAAGAAGAAGAGGGGGAAAGGAAGAAGAGGAAGAGGAAAGAAAGGAAGGAAGGAAGAGGAAGAAGAGGGGAAGGAAGGGAGGAAGAGGAAGAGGAAAGGAAAGAGGAAGAGAGGAAGAAGAAGAGGGAAAGGAAGAGGAGGAAGGAAGAGGAAGGAGGAGGAAAGGAAGAGGAGGAGGAAGAAGAAGAGGGGAAAGGAAGAGAGGAAGAGGAAGAGGAAAGGAAAGAGGAAAGAGGAAAGAAGAAGAGGGGAGAGGAAGAGGAAGGAAGGGGGAAGGAAGAGGAGGAAGGAAGAGAAGAAGAGGGAGAGGAAAGAAAAAGAAGAAGGGAAAGAAGGGAGGAAGAAGGAAGAGGAAAGGAAGAGGAGGAAGAGGAGGGGGAAGGAAGGAAGAGGAAGGAAAAGGAAGAGAAGAAGAGGAAGAGGAGGAAGGGAAGAGGAGGAAGAGGAAGAGGAGGGGAAAGGAAGAGGGAGGAAGAGGAAAGGAGAGAGGAGGAAGGGAGGAAGAGAGGGAGGAGGAGGAGGCCGGGGGTCCATGGGGCAGGGGAGGAGGGGTGAACCCCAAGAGCGTCAGGTTTCCCATCCGCTGCAGCCCCCTCCCCCTCCCTCCCCCCTCCAGTTTCAACTCCCCTACCCAGGAGGAGGGCAGGAGGGACGAGTGGGCCTCGCGGGTGCGACAGAGAGTAGCCTTTCTCCTCCCGGGTCGGCGGATCCTCCCTTCCCACAAGCAGCATTTCACCGTTCCTAGGGAGAGCAGCAGGGGAGATAACAAAGGGAAGAGCCAAATCAGAGCAACGCATCAAAAAAAAAAAAGAAAGAAAAAAGCGGGTTGGACTAGATGACCTTCCACCTCG